>NW_003852400.1:46338309-46342477 GCF_000181295.1 Otolemur garnettii | reverse complement strand
AGTCTGTTAATAATTCCAATCAAAAACTATTTGTATTTATCTATAGATATATATATTACATATGATATAGAGAGAGTACTACATAGTTAAAAATGGTATTCTGACTTGTAGAGAAAAGTCTTTATTTTGGAAAATACTAATTGAAGTATTTATAAGTGAAGAATTCTATAATAATATCTGCAACTAGTCTGTTAATAATTCCAATCAAAAACTATTTGTATTTATCTATAGATATATATATTACATATGATATAGAGAGAGTACTACATAGTTAAAAATGATAACATAGACTAAGCTAATACAGAAAACATAAAAATTACAGAATGTAGTTTGTGGAAATTATGCTAAATTATATCAGCTTTGTGAATGTGTGCTGGGCCTATTTTTCCTCTTCTGTATATTTCCACATTTTCCTATTAAAACATTGGGAAAAAATTAATTTTGTCATTAATTCATATGTCATGCTAAAGACACAACTGCAACTGTGATTGTAAAAAGTATAAAACAAAGTCCGAATAAAAAAAACTACAAAGTCTGTGACTTCATAGTTAAGTAGTCTAATTAAAGATACACAAATATATTATCATTATAATCTGTAATGTAGATAGTACTATTACAGTAGTTAGTAGCAAGATCGTCAGGCTTCAGAAGACAAAGAAAATAATTTTGCCTAAAGATGGTAGGCAAACATTTCCCACAAGGACTGTTCCTTTTACAAGGGCTCAGAAATGATATATGAGCACGGCGAGCATCACTGGTAGAGCCAAGCAGAGGACACACCTGTAGAAATGTAAAGCGGCCCACTCAGAGGGTCCAGACCACTGAGCGTGAAGAGAAAGACAATGAAAGTTGAGTCTACTGAGCCACCCAAAGGCTAGAGATTTCACAAGAAGCCCAGTACCGTCTGCTACATATTTGTAACACCTTTCTGGAGGCAGTATATATCTGCTGAAAAATGGTCAGGAAGGGAATGATATCTTCATTAATCACTGAATTCCCAGTTGAATAGTCATTCAAACTCTGGGTTCAGAACAACTTTTTGGCTAGAGTCACATACAAATGCCCCAAAAGCTTCCCAACAATTTGAAGAAAATCATGACTGATTTTCTGATGAATGAGCTAAGTCTAACCAGTTGGGCCATTCTGTTATCACACCAAGAGAGATTAAATCGTGAAACCCATGAATGATAGGAAGGAATATATGAACTGATGTGCATCATTTTTAAAATTTTGGCATTCAAATATGAGAACAAAAACTAAGCCAGGCCACACATAGTGGCTCATACCTATAATCCCAGCACTTTGGAAAGCAAAACGAGGAAGATCCCTTGAGGCCAGGAGAAGCCTGGCAAAGAGCAAGACCTTATCTCTACAAAATAAATAAATAAATAAATAAATTAGCATGCCTATTGTCCCAGTTACTGGGGAGGCTGAGGTAGAAGGATTCCTTGTGCCAGGGGTTCAAGATTACAGTGATCTGCCTGAACCTTGAAAATTTTTGTTCAAAGATAATCATCTACTTCCTTGGATCCTGAGAACAAATAATTCTCCTAGATTTCCAAGACCCACTTAATTCTGGACACCAATGGCACATAAAAACAAAGCCCAGTGAAATGATTATGCCAGATAGGAAAAAAAAAAAATAACTGTTTTAATGTGCACTTTTCATTTTCAAGAAGTCTAACTATTATATCAAGGAAGCTCCATCTCTAATGTTATCTGACTTATCTCAGTGTATATTTATCTGTCAAAATTTGGCCAATGAATGAGCAGTTTGGTTGCATTCTGAAAATCAGCTTTCTGAGTTTTTTTATTTCAATTCCACTTTCTTTCACAGAGCATGAGTACCGGAAAAGTACGTCTTAAGGAATTTCTCATTTTAGTTTTGTCAGATGTTACTGATATAATCTTATCTTCGTAATAGCATGGGACATTGTAGCTTAATTTCTTAGACCTCAACCTTCTGAGTTCCATGAAACACTGTTTAATTTTTCCTCTACCTTACAGGAATGAGGAAATAATTGCTTATAATTATATGGCTATGACCCAGTATTGAAGAAAAATAACAATTTTGAATCTGAAGGTCTAGTTGAGAGGTAGCTTTGGGAGATTTTAGGAATGAAGAAAATATGCCTACATGTAGTTCCTTAACTGATTGTAGGAAGAATAGTCAAAAAAGAATAAGAGACATTAAAACTTTATAATGAATAACATTGTAGTCCTTAGTAATCACTTTCACACTAGATCCTCAGGAAGAAGTAGGACATCTAGGAGGCTTTTTCCACCTTGAATTCCTGAGCTTCCAGTTAGAAATGGAAAATTACTGACGTTGTGCCAGTAGCCCACATTAACTCTTCAGACTCTGTGCTTCTTCCAGCTTCCTCCAAACTAGAACACAGAAAGTCTCAACATTGATAGAAAGGAAAGAGAGAAGTCTTTAGCTGCCCAAAACAAGGATGTGGAGTGGAAGATTCAAATATCTGGACCATTATCATATTTTTTTTTGTAGTCAGCAAGCACCTAGGATAATGCTCCTAGACTTTACACTGAGCACATGGCACAGGAAATGTAATGTAGCCTTCAGGAAGCTTGGGGCATAGCCCAGAGGTATCATTTAAAATTTGAAATAAAGTGCTTGAAAATGCTTGAAAATTTTGCATTGTACTTCTTAATATATCGAGGTTTTGTTTAATATAAAATGGTTTCAATTACTTACAAGTTAAATCATAACAAATAACAGTGTTGCATATATTACCTAAGCATGCCACTAAACACCCTTACCTACATTTTCACATACCCAGCTTGAGAAATCACGGTTTAAAGGTTTTTGTGTGAAGAACACACTCCTGAGGATGACGATGAGGCCTTCAGGACTCCAGAGTTAGAAGGCTGCCTGCTTTTCAGATGGTGAATGCTTTTGATGTTTTAGATTTCTTCATTACTTGGGCAAACAAGGTATCCAAGTACTACTGGATCATGCCTTGAGGTCCGTGAAAAGAAAGAATATGCTCCTTTAGTTAAATTAAGGGAAATATTCAAGGGAAAGATAATGCTTTTGTCAGTTAACATTCATCTCTAGATCAACAGCAGTGGAACCAAACATCAAGTGCCGTAATTTCTCCCAGCATAAAATTATGGAGGTTTAGGCTCTATTCCAGTCAAATGGAAGTCAGATGGGGAAATGTAATTAAAAATCTGAACAACATTGTGATCCAAGCGGGCAAGGGTGGTTTCTCCCGGTGAAGAACAGTACTATTACCTGCAGACATAAGATCAGTACTATTACCTGCAGACATAAGATCAGTACTATTACCTGCAGACATAAGATCAGTACTATTACCTGCAGACATAAGATATGGACAGATGCTGGGCTTGTGCAGATGATCCACCAAACTCCTGTCCACCCTACTAGTGTTCCCTAGGGAGCATCTTCTTACCCCCCTGCTTTGGGCAAGTTGTTCTGTTCATTTATCCTCAGAGGATCCTTCTTAATTGATAAATACCTATGTGCTCAAGTCCATTGTATGAACCTTGGTGCAAGGAGTATGTCTCTCTTACTCTCACTTTCTTAAGTATAGTGGCTCCTTACTAAATATCACAAAATTAAACAATAATCACTTTTCTACTAAACATCAATGGCCAATCATTAATAATTAATATGAGTAAGGATAAGACTTAACCTTCATGGTCCTCTTTACTCTCACTCGACATTGTCATTAATATAGGAAGTGTATGCATCCTTTCATAAACTTATAACATTTTTACAGAGTGGGTTATCTTTTAAACAGAAAAAAGTCATATCTACCCCTTTTCCCCATACTCATTAATGTTTGGCTGGAGAAATTAATCCATCACAAATTTAATTAGCATGCTGCCGTCAGCAGCTTCATGTGCTACTAAAGTGTCCTTTATTCGTATTATTAATAATATCATTTTAGCGGAGACTATTGAACGAATAACATAATACCTGGTGGATTGGCTTAAAAATGGAACACCATTCAGCTAGCTAAATCACAATAAAAATGGAAAGGTATATGGCTACAAAGGAGTATTGTATTCATTGGGGCTCTTCTTCAAAGCAAATATTTGTAAGAGAGAGAGACAATAGAAGGTCCATAAAAAATACCAGGTGCTCTTCCATGAATTATGACTAACTGTTTAATTCCCC
>NW_003852400.1:46334254-46338095 GCF_000181295.1 Otolemur garnettii | reverse complement strand
CCATCTTCATATCTGTCTGATAAAATTAATGACTCATTCCAAACAATGAATGACTGCTGTTTGATGCTATAAAACCAATTTGCACGGTTACTATATGTGAATACCAGATAATTTATTAACCTAAGGCTGGGAGAATCAAGAGGGAAATAATAAATTTTAAAGTAACAAATCTCCCCCAAATGAGAAAGTTTTTATTTTTCTCATTCAATTGCCATCATACTTCATAGATATAAGTACAATTATTTACCTTCATAGAACTAATATGTTACCCTGATGATGGTAAAAATGCAAACCTATATAATATCAGTATTTGGGGGCAAAATGCATATGTACATAACCAAAATAAATAGATCAATAATAAAATTTTTAATTATTATCCAATATCCAACATGTGACCAACTCTTTATTCATAAAGTCAACAATGACATGAAATAGACCAGTGGTCCCCAACCTTTTTGGCGTGAGGGACTGTGTTGATAGAAGACAATTTCTCCATGGACGGGCAGGGGAGAATGGTTTGGGGATGATCCACCTCACTCCATCAGGCATTAGATCCTCGTGAACACACAACATAGACCCCTCAGATGCGCAGTTTGCAGTGCGGGGTGCCCTCCTGTGAGAATCTAATGCTGTCACTTATCTGACAGAAGGAGGAGCTCCGGTAGTGCTGTGCACTGGTCGGGGAGCTGCTGCAAATGATGCTTCCCTGACTTGCCCGCTGCTCGGAGCGGCCTGGTTCCTAATAGGCCACAGGTCACCAATCTGCCACCTGGGTGTTGGGAACCACAGAAATAGACTAATTTGCTGAAAACCCCAAGCAACCAAAATTCATACAAAATGATACAAATAATCTAATGGTTTGTAGCCATTAAAGTCATTGAATCCATAACTTAAAACTCTCAAATATATATATATATATCTAAAGGCCAACATTATGGTACTGGTGATTTCTATCAAACATTTAAGTAAAATCTTCTAGAAAATAGAAGAGGCAAAACACAGATAGAATTAGCCTGACATTAAAACGAGGCAAAGATAGAATATGTGTCATACAGGACAAGAAATGCCTACCAATATCTGAGAGGTAAACAGCCTCAGTGAAATATTTACAAATCATACTAGCAATATATAAAAAGAATAGCAACTGGGGACAAACCAGGGGATTATCCCTAAAATAGAAGGCTGGTTCAATATTTGAAAAATTAGTCAATATTATTTACCACATTTGAAGCCTGGGGGGGGGGGAAGCCACATTATTTAATGTAGAAAAAGCCTTTGACAAAGTTCAAAATCCATTCATGATAGAACCTCTCAGCTGAGAACAGAAACTTCTTCAACCCAATAGAAAGTATCTATAAAGAGGCTCGGCACCCATAGCTCAGTGATTAGGGTGCCAGCCACATATACCGGGGCTGGCAGGTTTGAACCCAGCCCGGCCTGCTGAACAACAATGACAACTACAACAAAAAAATAGCCTGGCGTTGTGGTGGGCACCTGTAGTCCTAGCTACTTGGGAGGCTGAGGCAAGAGAATTGCTTAAGCCCAAGAGTTTGAGGTTGCTGTGAGTGTGATGCCATACCTAGGGCAACATAGTAAAACTCTACCTAAAAAAAAAAAAAAAAAAGGGATCTATAAAGGGAAAGGGATCATAAAGATGAAAAGCTGAATGATTTTCCCATAACACTGTGACTCGGCAAGGATTTCCATGCTCATCATTCCTATTCAACATCATACTGGAAGTCTTAACCAGGGCAGAAAGGCTAGAAATAGAAATTACAGGAATGCAATTGGAAATAAAGAAGAAGAAATCTTTCTATTTAGGGATAACATGATTATTTATGCAGAAAATCCTTAGAAATCTAGTTTTAAGTCCTTAGAACTAATTGGTGAGTTGAATTAGATCACAAGAGACAAGGAACACACAAATCAATCATATTTTCCACTAGCACAATTTGAAACCAAAATTTAACAACAATAATAATAATACTCTGAAATATGGAATATGGAATTAGGAGGTATAAAGGTAATAAAACATTTGAATACTGAAAACTATTGATGAGAAATTAAAGATAACATAAATGAGGATATATATGGTGATTTTATCCATTAAAATTATTTTAAATTAAAAAATGCTGACAACAGTAAATGTTTTGGGTTATGGAGCAATGGGGGTGCTCATTCATTGCTGGTGGCAAAACGGAAAAGCCACTCTGGAGAGGAGTTTGGTAGCGTTTCACAAAGTAAAATAATATTTACCCTGTGACTCAGTACTCCCACTCCTGAGCATTCAACATAGATTAATGAAAACATTCGTTTACACTAAAATCTTTACACAAATCTTCTTAGCAACTCTACTCATAATTCCCCTAAATTGAAAACAACTCAATGTCCTTTGATTGGTTAAAGATTAAACAAACAGCGATATATACACAAAATGGATTCAACAGATAAAAGGAACAGACTTAAGACAAGCCATGATCTTAAAATCATCATGGGAGTGAAATAAGCCAATTTCAAAGGGTTCCATAGTGTACAATTCTATTTTTATGATATTCCTGAAAAGTCAAATCTACAGTCACAGAGAGCAGATCAGAGAGTGCCAGGGTTCAGTGGTGGGGGAGCGTGTCACTGCGAAGGATCACAGGAGGGAGCGTGATGGGGTTAGTCTGTGTCCTGCTTGTGGCAGAGTTTATATGAATCTATACAGCTATTGAAGTTTATAGGATTGTACAACAAAAAAATTAATTTTAATGCATGTTAATTAAAAATAAAATTAAAATAAAGTAGCATCATTGGAAGCTCTTTGCATTAGGGATATCCTCAGCCTCACAAAATAGGAAGCTAAACTAACATTGACTTAATCTAATAGTGGTTTCTTTTTCATAGGCAAGAAATACAAAAATAACCAATGTATTACATGGTTAGCTGCTCAAAAGTGCTGTAATGGCCATAAGCAGGTGTACTTTCAATTTACTATCTTTAGCCTGTTAACTTTTCAACCTCAGGCTTGTTACCTTCTGGTGAAAACATGGCACCACAGCTTCCAACATTGCAATCTTGCTTAAGGTTGGAATTAAGGTGCTAAGGAGAAAGCAAAATTTGCCCTTATTGCCAGGGAATCAAACCCTTTCCAGAAGACCTCCTACTTCCTACTTTCCAGCAGTTGTCTCCTTATATTTAGTTTGCTGGAACTGGGTCAGTTACCTACCACTAAGCCAATCACTAGTAAAAGTATAAGGGAAATCCTTGAATAAGTCAACAAATTTCCATCCGTTGTCATGGATTGGAGTAAAGGCCTACTCCCCCAAAGTAAGCAAACCACAAAAGAAACTACCTACTTCTACTATTTAAGAGTATGAACTAAATTTTCCTGGCTTTTTCCTTTTTATTTATTTATTTATTTTATTTTTTTGTAGTTTTTTGCCAAGGCCGGGTTTGAACCTACCACCTACAGCATATGGGACCGGCGCCCTACTCCTTGAGGCATAGGCGCCACCCTGGAGGGGTTTTTTTTCCTGGCTTTTTTTTTTTCACATGATATGTAGAACTTTGTTAAATGACCACTGCAATTTTAGAATATATTCTTTTTCACTAATTAAAATAATCATTTCAAATTCTCATCACAAGCGTTCCAGGCCAGACGCAGTGTCTCATGCCTGTAATGCTAGCACTCTGAGAGGCTGATGAGGAGGATCACTTGAGCTCTGGAGTTTGACCAGCTGGAGCAAGAGTGAGACCCCATTTCTACTAAAAATAGAAAAATCATCCAGGCATGTTGGTACCTGCCTGTACTCCCAGCTACTGGGGAGCCCAAGAGTTTGAGGTTGCCCACAGTACTCTA
>NW_003852400.1:46332411-46333790 GCF_000181295.1 Otolemur garnettii | reverse complement strand
TTTTTATGCAGCCCTTGCTCATTCCTGATCTAATTTTCATCTTTCAGGTTCTGTGCAAAACTTCCCACGAGAGAAGAAACGTTCGGGAACACGGGCTGTTGGTCCTTTTATAGCCTTGCTGATCTTTGTGTCTGGCACCTCCCTACATTTTGTAGTTTCCCATGGAATTTGCAAAACCCAAAGAAAGGTTTATTTTAGTGCAAGACGGTGTCAAAGAACAATCTCAAGTGTTCATGTAAGTGCCTGCCGTGGATCAGCATTTAAGAAACTCGGGTAGCAATTCAAATGGAATTCAGACTCACTCTTGTTAGGTCTACTTTTAGAAGTGATCTTGCTGACTTAATATTACATGCTTTTAAATGCCTAGCTTTGCTGAGCAGTGTGCAGATAAATCGAATATAAACTGCTCAACTACATGCTGTACCAGCTGTGTGAAGACAGGTACAGGGTCTGAGTCATTGTCAGTTACTGTCCCCTGAGGGAATGAGACCCAAGAGCAGTTTCTGTTGACTCAGCAATCTTTCCTGTGAGATGATGCGTTTCTTGAAGGACAGGAGTCTGTAAAGGCAAGGTAGATGTGACTGTGAAATTCCACTGGTCATCTAGAAGAAGGCAAAAATTAAAATCCAAATCCCCACTCTGAGTCCAGCTCTGGCATTTGATTGAAGTATTCATTTAAGGGGAATGAGGCTGATCTCCCAATGCAGGCACTACAGGAAGCCGTCCTAGTGACAAGGATGTCCAATGGATAGACTGATCCAGGTCATGTCATCCCAGGAGATTTAATGCCAGGCAATAGATTAGGTTTTCTTCAAGAGCTATGCTTATAAAGGTATAAAATTATTAGTTTCTTTCTGTGATTTATAAGTCCAATAGTTTACTTAATGTGGAATTCATTAAATTCTATGAATTGTAAAGAATTTTTACAGCTCCCCTTCACCACTTTTTCTTTCACACTGGGATTAATTTAAGTATTGCTTCACCCAAAAATTAGCATCTTTCAAATATAAACTCCCACAAATTGATCACCGTTTATTTTTATCTGCATCTGTTTTCACTAAACTTTACCTTTGAGATTTTTATCTAAACTTGGGGGGGGGGCTTTATTACTTTGTAAGACAAAGAACTTTCCTCACACTACTCAGCCTTTCCTGAGATTTTATTTAATTTTTTGATGTATTCATTGTCAACCTCTGTGCTGCATGTAAATCTCTTGTCCCAATTGCCACCCCTCAAGTGACGCCCTTTCTAAGCATGATATTAATTTGAGATTGCTTTTACTCTCAAATTCTGAAATAAGTGGAGAGCAGTCTACAGTTCACTCATAAGAGAAAATACTTTTCTCTGTTTTTATTATTCATGACAAACACTCTTGTCTT
>NW_003852400.1:46330571-46331999 GCF_000181295.1 Otolemur garnettii | reverse complement strand
TGTTACACATAGAGTGCTCTCAATAGTACTGGGAATAGTGAACCACCTCTAAATATTCGATTTTATCTTTATTATTTTTGTTTTTTCCACACCATTTATAATAGCGATTGTATTGGTTAAAAGCTATAAACAACACAATAGCCCACCAATATAAGATAAATTAAATTATGGTACATTTGTCCTTTGATACTTGCAGGGAATTAATTCCAAGACCCCATGTAAATACCAAAATGTAAGGATACTCACCCCCTTTATATAAGACAGCATAATATTTGCATATAACCTATGCACATCCTCCATGTACTTTCTTTATTTCCAAACATTAAGGGGGCACAAATGTTTTTGTTACATGACTTGACTCAGTGCTATAAATGTATCCATCACCCAAATCTCATTCACTGTACCCATTAGTTGTGTTTTTAACCTTTCCCTCCACCCACATCTTCATTTCCAGTGACTTTTACTTTTCTCTGTGCCCTTCTTTGCCCATTAGTTAGTTTCAATTTGATAGTGAATATATATGGTGTTTGTTTGTCCATTATTAAGATACTTTGCTTAGGACAATGGTCTCAAATTCCTTCCAAACTGTGACAGAAAGAATGAATGCCTCCTTTTTATGGCTGAGAAGTAGTCCATGGTATACAAATACCATATTTTGTTAGTGCATTCGTGAACTGATGAGCACTTGAGTTGATTCCAAATCTTTGTAATTGTGAATTGTGCTGCAATAAATTTGAGTGAAGATGTCTTCATGAAATGACTTCTTATCCTCTGAGTAACTAAGCCAGTACTAGGATTGCTGAATCAAATGGTAGGCCTACTTTAAGTTCTTTAAGAAATCTCCATACTATTTCCCATAGGGGGTTTTCTAAAGTGCTATCCCACCGACAGTGTAGGAATATTCACTTCTCTCTGCATCTGCGCCAGTATCCATTGTTTGTGGACTTTTTAATAAAAGCCATTCTATTGTCATATCTCAGTGTTTTAATTTACATTTCCTTGATGATTAGTGATGTTTTCATGTTATATGGGCATTTGTCTATCTTTTATTGAAAACTTCCATTCATATTTTTGCCCACTTTTTAATGAGCTTGTTTAGTTTTTCTTGATGATTGGTTTATTTGCAGATTCTAGATATCAGCCCTTTATCACATGTATAGATTACAAACATTTCCTCCCATTCTATAGGTTGTCTATTTGCTCTGCTGATTATTTCCTTACTTGTGCACAAGCTTTTTAATTTAATCAAGACCCATTTATTTTTGTTGTTGCTGGTAATTGCCATTAGGTCTTAGCTATCAATTCTTTGCCTACACCAATGTCTACAAGAGATTTTCCTATATTTCCTTCTAGAATTCTTATGGTTTTATGCCTCGCCTTTTTTATCAATCTTGAATTAAATTTTGTGAGTTGTGGGAGAAATGGGTC
>NW_003852400.1:46325461-46329677 GCF_000181295.1 Otolemur garnettii | reverse complement strand
TTTTCTTCATTCAGTATGATGTTGGCTGTGGGTTTGTCATATATGGTTTTTATAATTTAGAGCTATGCTCCTTCTGTGCCTACTTTGTCAGGGTTTTTATCATAGAAGGGTGCTGTATTGTGTAGAATGCCTTTTCTTCATCTATTGAAATGTTAATATGATCTTTATTTTTGCTTTTGTTTACAACTATTGATTTCCATGTGATGAGCCATCCTTACATCCCTGGAACAAAACCCACTTGGACATGGAGGATTATTTTTTTGATTTGCTATTAAATTTGGTTGGTTAGTATTTTATTGAAGATTTTTGTGCCTGATTTCATAGGGATATTGGTATGTGGGTTTTTTTGTTGTCATTGTATACTTTCCTCACTTTGGTATCAAGGCAATAATGGCTTCATAGTATAGGTTGGTGCAGATTCCCTCTTTGTCAGTGTTATGGAATAATTTCTGCATGATGGGTACCAATTCTTTATAAGTATGGTGGAATCCATCTAATTTAGAGCTTTTATTTGTTGGAACACTTTTCATTACTGCTTCAACTTCTCCATTTCTGATTGATCTATTCAAGAGTCCTATTTCTTCCTGTTGAGTCTTAGATAACTGTGTGTTTCCAGGAATTCGTCCATTTCCTCTACATTTTGTAGTTTATGTACATAGAGATTTTCATAGTATTGACAGATGTTGTGTTGTATTTCTACGATGTCAGTTTTAATATTTCCTTTTTTATTTCTGATTGAGATCACTTGTGTCTTTTCTCTTCTATTCCTGGTTAATCTAGCAAGAGGTCTATCAGTTCTATTTATCTTTTCAAAGAACAACTTTTTGTTTCACTGACCTTTCCAATTTTTTCTTGTTTGTTTTCCATTTCATTTAGTTTTGCTCTGACCTTTGTTATTTTCTTTTTTCCTTCTGGCTTTAGGTTTGGTTTGCCTTTCCTTTTCTAGATTCTGGAGATGTGATATTAGGTTGTTAATTTGTGACCTTTTTAACTTTATGATGTGGGCTTTTAGGGTTATAAATTTTACCCTTAGGAATGCTTTTGCTTAATTTTCTAGGCTTTGATAGCTTATGTCCCATTTGTCAATAAGTTCAATGAATATTTTGATTTCTGCCTCAATTTCATTATAGACCCAATAGTTATGAAGCAGAAGATTGTGTAATTTTTATGACTTTGCGTAGAATTCCATGTACTCTTAGAATTGTTTTCTAGTTTTATTCCACTATGGTCTGAGATGATACATGAAATGATTTCATTAAAATTTATTGAGACTCGTGTTGTGGCCTAAGGTATGGTCAATCTTGAATAATGTCCCACATGCAGATGAAAACATACATTCATTAGGTTTGGGGTAGAATGTTCTATAAATGTCTGTCAGATCCATTTGTTTTAGGATACAGTTTGGGTCCAATGTTTCTTTACTTATTGTCTGCTTTCATGATTTGTCCAGCTCTGACAGTGGGATATTGAACTCTCCAGCAATACTGCTGCTATTATTTATTTTTTTGCTTAGTTTTATTAGAATTTATTTTACATTTCTGGGAGCCGCTTTGTTAGGTACATATATATTTAGGATCATTATGACTTCTTGCTGAATTGCTCCCTTTATCATTATATAATGGCCATCTTTGCCTTTCTTTAACATTATTGATTTAAAGTCAATTTTGTCTGATATGAGAAAAGCTACACAAGCCTTCTTTGATTTCTATTAGTGTGAAGTAATTTTTTCCCATCCTTTCGCATTGAAACTGTGCACAACTTTGTGGTTTAGATGTGTATCCCAGGCACAGTAGATACCTGGGTTGTGGTTTTTTTCATCCATTCAGCCAGCATATGACCCTTGATTGGCACTTTGAAACCATTAATGTTAAAAAATAGAATTGATAATTGGATATTGTTCTGTTCATCATGTTGAATAATATCTTATCACTTTTTCCTATCTTGTACTATTCTTTTATAAGACTTGTAAGCTATAGAAGCTAAGAAGACAAGATGGAGGACCAAAAGGATTGTTCAGCTGACCTCTCCTAGAACAACCGGGGAAAAAGAGAGAACCCAGCCATACCTGTCACAGGGATCTTACTCAGAGTCATAGCTCAAGTTGCACAGCGAGGAAGTGGTGAGCTGGATACAATCGCTAGCCCAATTAATTAGATTTCCACCACTAGATCAAACCCAGACTCAGAGTTAAGGAAGGAAAACAGTATTTTAAGCAAATGGAAATCAGAAGAAAGGATAGGTTGCAATCTTATTACAGATATAGATAGATTCAAAGCAACTAAAACTAAGAAAAACAAAAATGGACACTTTATACCAGTTAAAGGAACAATACAACAAGATGGCATTTCAATTTCAAATATTTATGCATCCAACTTAAATGCTCTCAGATTTATGAGACAGACCTTGATGGGTCTGAACAATATGATACTCCATAACACCATAATAGTGAAGGACTTTAATACCCCTCTGACAGAATTGGACAGATACTCTAAACAGAAACTAAACAAAGATACAAAGTTCATAAGTATGACCCTAGAACAAATGAGACTAATAGATGTATACAGAACACATCATCCCAAACTAAGGAATATACATTTTTCTTGTCAGCCCAGGGTACATACTCCAAAATTGACTACTACTAGAATACAAATCAAACCTAAGAAAAATTAAAAGACTAGAAATTACATCTTGTATCTTCTCAGATCACAATGCAGTAAAGGTGAAACTCAACTCTAACAAAAACGTTCATCCCACACAAAGATATGGAAATTAAATAACCTTATGCTGAATGATAGTTGGGTTCTGGAAGAGATAAAAGAGGAAATCATTAAATTCCTCAAACATAATGACAATGAAGACACGTTACCAAAACCTATTGTATACAACAAAAGGAGTCTTAAGAGGGAAACTTATTCCATTAGATGGCTACATTAGAAAAACAGAAAGAGAGTGCACCAACAAACTCATAAACAATTTTATGGACTTGGGAAAAAAAAAAAAGAATCATCTAATCCCAACTCCAGCAGAAGAAAAGAAATAATGAAAATTAAATCAGAGATGAATGAAATTGAAAACAAAAAAAAATTATCCAGAAAATTAACAAAACAAAAAAGTTTTTTTCTAAAAAATAAATAAAATAGATAAACCTTTGACCAGATTAACTAGAAACAGAAAAGTAAAATCTCTAATAACCTCAATTAGAAATGATAAAGTGGAAATAGCAACAGTTGCCACAGAGATACAAGAGATCATCTCTGAGTATTACAAGAAACTCTATGCCCAGAAATTTGACAATGTGGAGGAAATTGGTCAGTAGCTTGAATCACACCCTTTCCCTCGACTTAATTGGTCTCTGAACAGACCAATTTCAAGAAATGAGATTGAAGAAACAATAAAAAATCTCTCATCAAAAAATTCATGGTCCAAATGGTTTCACACCAGAATTCTAACAAACCTTCAAAGAAGGCTCAGCACCTGTAGCACAGTGGCTACCACACCAGCCACATACACCAAGGTGGCATGTTCGAACCTGGCCTAGGGCCAGCTACACAACAATGACAACTATGACAACTGCAACAACAAAAAAATAACCGGGCATTGTGGAAAGCTTCTGTAGTCCCAGCTACTTGAGAGACTGAGGGAAGAGAATCACTTAGTTCAAGAGTTTGAGGTTTCTGGGAGCTGTGACACCACAGCACTCTACCCAGGGTGACAACTTGAGACTCTGCAAAAAAAAAAACTTCAAAAAAGAGCTTATTCCCATACTGCAGAAATTATTCCAAAAAATTGAGGAGAAAGGAATCTTCCTCAACACGTTCTATGAAGCAAACATCACCCCAATATTAAAACCAGGAAAAGACCCAACTAAAAAGGAGTACATTGGACCAATTTCACTAATGAATGTAGATGCAAAAATTCTCAACAAAAGCCTTTCCAGTAGACTACAGCTTCTCATCAAAAAAGTCATACCTCAGGCAGCACCTGTGGTTCAGTGGATAGGGCGCAGGCCCCATATACCAAGGTTGGCCAGTTTGAACCTAGCCCTGGCTAAGCTGCAACAAAAAATAGCCAGGCATTGTGGCAGGTGCCTGTAGTCCCAGCTACTTGAGAAGCTGAGGCAAGAGAATCACCTAAGCTCAGGAGTTGGAGGTTGCTGTGAGCTGTGATGTCACAGCACTCTACCAAGGGTGATAAAGTGAGACTCTGTCTTAAAAAA
>NW_003852400.1:46319660-46325441 GCF_000181295.1 Otolemur garnettii | reverse complement strand
CATACATCATGATCAAGTAGGTTTTATCCCAGGGATGCAAGGCTGATTCAACATATGTAAGTCCATAAACATATTTCAACATATCAAGAGAAACAAAAACAAACACCATGTAATCTTTTCAATAGATGCAGAAAAAAGTATTCAATAAAATTCAGTATCCTTTTCTAATTAGGAATACTTAAGAATATAGGCATAGGTGGCACATTTCTGAATTTGATGGATACCATCTATGACAAACCCATAGCTAATATTATACTGAATGGAGTAAAGCTGAAAGCTTTTCTACATAGAACTAGAACCAGACAAGGTTGTCCTCTATCACCACTACTATTCAACATAGTGCTGGAATTTCTAGCCAATACAATCAGTCAAGAGAAGTAAATAAAGAGCATCCAAATGGGAGCAGAGGAGGTCAATGTCTCCCTCTTTGCTAATGATATGATCTTATACTTAGAGAACCACAAAGACTCAACCACAAGACTCCTGGAAGTGATCAAATAATACAGTAATATCGCAGGATATAAAATAATGTCTAGAAGTCAGTAGTCTTTGTATCTGCTAATAACAGCCAAGATGTAATCAAGGACAAAATTCCCATCACAGTAGCTTCAAAAAAAAAAAATGAAATACCTAGGAATGTATATAACAAAAGAGTTGAAGGACCTCTACAAAGAAAATTACAAACCCTAAGAAAAGAAATAGCAGAAGACATTAACAAATGGAAGAACATACCATGTTCATGGTGGGAAAGAATCAACATTGTGAAAATGTCTATACTACTCAAAGAAATCTATAGATAGTATGCAATCACCATTAAAATACTATCAACATACTTTCAAAATTTGGAAAAAATAATTCTTCATTTTGTATGGAACCAGAAGAAACCCCATATAGCCAAAGCAATTCATAGTAATAAAAACAAAGGTGGGGTTATTACCCTACCAGATTTTTGGCTATACTACAAGGCCATAGTAATCAAAACAGCATGGTATTAGTACAAAAATTGAGACACTGACATTTGGAACCAAATAGAAAACCATGAGATGAAACTAATACCTTACAGCCACCTGATCTTTGATAAACCAAACAAGAACATACACTGGGGAAAAGAATCCCTATTTAATAAATGATGTTGGGAGAACTATATAACCACATGTAAAAGACTGAAACTGGACCCACACCTTGAAAAAAAACTTGTTTCAAGATGGATAAAAGATTTAAATCTAAGGCATGAAACAATAAAAAACCTCAAAGAAAGTATGGGGAAAAATACTTAATAATATTGGCCTGAGGAAAGATTTTATAAAGAAGACTTCTGTGGCAATTGCAAAAACAACAACAACATCAACAACTAAAAATTGGACTTAATTAAACTGAAAAGCTTCTATACAGCTAAGGAAATGACAACCAAAACAAATAGACAACATTTGGAATCGGAAAAGATATTTGCATATTATGAATCAGACAATAGCTTGATATCCAGGACCAATAGAGAACTCAAATTAATCAACAAAAAAAGATTCAACAATCTCAAATATCACTGGGCAAGAGATATGATTAGAACCTTCTCTGAAGAAGACAGATGAATGGCTAACAAATCTTTGAAAAAATGCTCATCATCCCTAATCATCACAGAAATGAAAATCAAAACTACCCTGAAATATCACCTAACCCCAGTGAGAACAGCCCACATGGCAAAATCTCAAAGCCACAGATACTGGCATGGATGTGGAGGGAAGGGGATACTTTTACACTGCTGATGGGAGTGCAAACTAATATAATCTTTTTGGAAGGAAGTATAGAGAATCCTCAAAGAACTCAAATTAAACCTCCCATTTGATCTTGCAATCTCATTACTAGACATCTACCCAGAAACAAAAAAAAAGTCCTTTTATCATAAGGACGTTTGCACTAGGCTATCTATTGCATATCAATTTACAATCACCAAAATGTGGAAACAGCCTAAATGCCCACCAACCCAGGAATGGATTAACACACTTTATTATATGTATACTGTGGAATACTATTCAGTCACGAAAAAAAGATGAAGGCTTTATATCTTTTGTATTAACGTGGCTGGCAGTGGAATACATTCTTCTTAGTAAAGTATCACAAGAATGGAGAAGCAAGAAGCCAATGTACTCTATTGTAATATGAAGGCAGTAGATAATGTATTAGCAGAGCTAATACAAGGAGGGGTAGAGGAGTGAGTAAGTGAGTAGAGGGGGGGAAGGAGGGGGCTAGGGGCTCATGGTGATGGCACACTTCTTAGTGGTGGGACACAATTATAAGAGGGACTTTATCTAACAAATGCAATCAGTGTAACCTGATTCGTTGTATTCTCAACAAACCCCAAACAATAAAAAAAGAAAAGAATTGTAAGCTTTAGGTTTTTGATGCTTTTTTATACTGGTGGGTGTCTATTGTGCCAATTCACATATAATCCAGTTTGGAGTTTTTCCTGCAAGGGAATGTCTCGTCATGACAAATTCTCCCAGTGTTTGCTTGCCTGGAAAAACCTTAATTTTTCCATTAGTGTGAAACTTAGCCTTTCAGGATGCAAACTCTACGGTGACAGTGTTCTGCTAAAGAAGACTGAAGATGGAGTCCCACTGCCTTCTGGCTTATAAGGTTTCCACTGAGAAGTCTACTTTATTCTGATAAGTTTTACTGTGTAGGTCAGTTGTTGTTTATATCTAGCTGCTTGTGGAATTTTCTCCTTCATTTTGACTTTTGCTAGGTTGATTACTATGTATCTTAAAGATACCCTATTTTGTACAAATAATCTTCCTTTTATTGAGTGACTATCTCACATTTGGATGTCTCATCTCCAGCAATACTAGCAATGTTTCCCTCAATAATTCCCTCACATTGATTTTCCAGGTTTTTAGCTGTTCCTTCTTCACTCTCAGTGATAAGTTGCATGTTAGTTTACTTCACACAGCTCCGTATCACTTGAAGTGTTTGTTCTACATTTTTGTTCTCTTCTCTGCCTCTTACCGGGTTAACTTGAGGGCCTTGCCTTCAAGCTCTGAGATTCTTTCTTTCTTTCCTTGTTTAGTCTGTTGCTGAACCTTTCTGCTATGTTTCAACATGTCTGAATGTCTCATTTCTTTAACTTCTATGTGTACTATTATATACTCTTTCTTATGTTGTTTAGTTCTTTAGCAACTTTTTCATTAATTTCCTGAAATTCTTTTTGGCTCCCTTGTGTTGATTTTCAGCTTTCTCTTCAATTCCATTCATCTTATTTGCCGTCCATATCTGAATTCCATTTCTGTCATTTCAGTGATTTCCTTCTGTCTGGAGTGTCAAACTGTTTGGTCTGTGTTGCCAGGGTTCTTTAGTTTAGTCTCTTTTCTTGACCAGGGCTAATAGGTTTGCAGGGCACCTCGCCTTTGCTGAAAACTCTGCTTAATTAAGAGAAAGGGAAGTCCCTAGATATTACTCTTTGTCCTATTCTGGAATCTTGACTTGGCAGGGGAGGTGTGGGTACCCTGGAAGCCTGCAATGCAGCTTTCTTGCTCTGTTCACTATTGATTGTCATTGTTCAAGCCTGTGTTGGATGACCTTTGTGTGGAGTACTGGGTTGTTCTCCCAGATAGTCGTAGGAAGGTCAGTTTGGTGAGATTCCCTCCATGGAGATTGGTTTCATGAGGATTGCTCTGTCTGGTGTGTCACCACAGTGGTGACAGTGGCAGCTGAGTGACACTAATTAGGCAGTGGTCATAGGTTCATGAGCTTTAGGCATTTGTTTGAATTAGGTCCTAGCATGTTGGAGAGTCAAGGCTGGGGGCCATCTCTGGCAGGGTGTTTGTACCTTGGAGCAGTGCTGTCAGCCCTGTGGCAATGGTGGTGGCTCAGGGTCAGGTCATTCTTTGCACTGTAATCTTAAGGGCAGTGTCCCAATTCTGGTGGGAACTGTGTGTCAGGGGGTAGGACCTTAGTCTCAGGATGAAAGCCTCAGAGCTGGGACTAAGGAGAAACCAAAAGCAGGGCTGCTGAGTAGGGCCTCAGAGCTGGAAGCAGAGCCCTGTGGGTAGCAGGATGATCCAATCTGGAGGATGGAGTCAGGGCTGAGCAGGCAGCAGGCTGTTCAGACCTGGAGGGCAGATTCAGGGCCAAGGAAGTGGTGGGTTGTTCTTCAGGCTCAGAGACCATGTGAATGCCAGATCACATGGGTAGAAGTTCGTTTCATTAGCTGAGGTACTACAAAATTCCTCCCCCATCCTCCCCAGGACCTGCTGAAGCAGCTGCCCAAAGCCTTCCAGGTCTAAGCCTGCAGGGCCCCCAACGAAATCTCATGTTCAGATACTGTTACACCGTAGGGGAAGAACACTTGGCTTCCAATACAAGGTATGGCTCTAAGGAGCCTCCCAGCCTGGTGGAGACAATGTGAAGACCACCACTGCAAAGCTGAATCCCATGCCCACCTGACTCTGTGCACCCGAGAGTATAGGATGGCTTCACATACAGAAACCAGGGTTCAGTTGCTGCCCAATCCCCACTGGGTCTGTTGTCTAGTGCAGTGACCACACAGATTCCAGGTGGGTTCCTGGTCCATGTAGGCAGAGGGCTCTGGCTGCAGAGAGAGTCATCTGACGACTCAGGCCTAGATCCTAGAGGGTGAATGCAATGCTCTATTGCTCCGTTCTCCTAATCTCCCCATGTGCAGAGGCCTCCCTGTAGTTACCTCTAATCTTGTCACATGTATCACCTGGTCATCTTCTCTGACCCTGAGGGTCCCACATCACTTCTCTGTGATTTCACTGTGTTCCTTCTGAGAACAGCCAACTATGGTAGGCATTTGCCTGTAATTTAAACTGTTTCCTTGAGAGTGGTATGAGCATGTGCTACTTCCAGTCAGACATCTTTCTCTTTACTTTTGAATCAATTAATTTTTCTGCACACTGAAAACCACTCCTTTTCAACTGATCTTTCCTCTTGAGCCCATGGATGCAAGCTTCTCCTGAGGTCCCCTTCTGATGGTGGCTTCAGGATGCCCACTTTCGTAACTGACTAGACCCCATGCCAGCTCCCACCAGTGTCCCTGGGGGACACTTCTTGTACAAGTCACATCAATTAAATATTTTTAGCTTGACTTTAATAGGTGAAGAAAAGGAGGTTAAGAGAGGTTGTATAATCTGCACAAAGTTGGACAGCTAATCAGAACTGCAATTCAGGACTAGACATCTTTCTGTGGCATCCTTTTTCCACTACTGGATACTGCCCAGGAGAAAGTAAGCCATTTTATTCAGAACATCATATTAATGGTAATTATAGGACCAAAACTCTATTCTTGTATTAATCTTCTCCACTTCTGTAAACGCCTCAATAGGAGGCAGCATGCTGTAGTAATCAATTAGGAACAAGTTAGCCACAGAGATCAAAGTGTATCTCCTCTTTTAAGCAGAGAGACAAGACAGTTATTGGGGTACATGACAGCTTTAGATAAACTTTGAGAGAGAAGTGCTGTTAATGCCATGTTCAAAGAGGCAAAATAAACACAAAATAAATACCCAGGTTATATTATGGATGGGGAGACTGGCAGAAACAATTTGGATAATTCCTGTGATGGACAAGCCATCTATTTGTACTTCTGAAGAAAGATTTTATACCACTGAATGAAGTTAAAGGAAAAAATGTGTATATTTAGTTGAAACTCTGATGTCACCTTGTGAGAATTAGCAAGATTTTAACTTACCAAGCATGATAGGTTTCTAGATTGGATCAGTAGCAAGACAAGTGATTTCTTTTCTTTTCTTTCCTTTTTTTTTTTTT
>NW_003852400.1:46316736-46319057 GCF_000181295.1 Otolemur garnettii | reverse complement strand
TAAGTTAAATGAAGATTGTGTCCATTGTTATTAGGACAACAAAGAAAAATAACTTAGGGAAGAGCCATAGAGAGAGCTGGGTATAGGTTTACAAAGTAAATTATAGTGGTTAGGGATGGCCTACTTGAGGTAACATCTTAGCAATAACTTAACAGATTTGGGAAATTGCAAGCAACTTGCTATTGCTTGTGCATTCTAAGAAGAAATGGAAGGAAATTATGGTGGCATGTCAAACAAAGACTAGCTCATAAAAGGCTTTGTAGGCCATGCAATAATCTTGCACTTTATGATACTGGGAATCATCAAAAGTTTTTCAGAAGCTAGAGATAACGTAATCTGATCTGTATCTCAGAAAGGGCATTCTGACAGTGGTAGTGAAGAGAAGGCCAGGGAGGAGGTACTTTCCCTTGTGCAAGTAGAGGAATAATGAGAGCAAAATCTAAGCTTCTGCAGGTGGAAAAGGAGAGGCCAGAAGAGAACAAAATGATGTAGGAATAGCAATCAGCTAATTTTTAAATGACTAGATGTTGTTGGTGAAGGAAGAGTCACAGATGACTGTAAGATTTCCAGTTTTGTCGTTCACTGAGATTTAGAGCATTGGAAGAAGTGATGGTTTGGGAAGAATATAGGTAGGTGATGTCAAGTAAGCAGTAGGACAAAGGGACTCAGAGCTTACAAAGAGAGGTCTGCTGTCTATATAGATGTAGGATTCATCATCATCTAGGCAGAGAAAAAAAAATGTGGCAGAGGATGAGATTACTTGGAGATTTAGATGAGACTTCTTTCCCTACCAACACATCAAAACTCAGGTAGCACAGAAGCCACCTAACTGAACTAGTCTGGCATCCCTCACTCTTGTAGCTGCACCACATAGTTTAATGTATTCCTGAATATAACTAGTTAACTATCATTTTACCTTGTCTTTTTCCACCTCATTATTTCTTCAGTGCATCACAAATGCCTTAAACTATGTCCCATAAAAAATATTGTCCTTGATTATTTTCATGTAAGATGAAAGATTTGAAGTAAGAGAAGTCTCCAGAAACTACAAAATGAAGAATGACAACCAATAATATGTCAGTAAATAGACTAAACCAATCTTAGAATGTCAAAAGACACTGAAGCCATTAGATCCCTGATAACTAATAACCACTTATCCTGAGCAGAAATCTCTTTCACTGACTACCCGGGACCTATTTCCTCTTCTTCTGGTAACAATATCTCAGTTTTGCTTTAAGCAAATGATCCTCCCCATTTGATGCAGCCTTGGTAAGACTGTAAATCCAGGAGCTCAATTCTATCCTGCCCAACAGATAAGTATATGCCCCTATATTGACCAATAAAAGTCCTCTACCCCCAAATTGAATCTTGTTCGGAAGACGTAACTACTAAACATTGATCAAACACTCACTTCAGTGAAGTGCTTCTCTGCTTCCTGTCCTTTACAGAATATGTCATTTTTTTCTTTTAGTTCTTTGGTTTCCTGCACTAAAATCAAAGCCAGAGGGTGCCATGGTATGTTGTGTTTTTCAGTTGTGAGAATCAGAGACCAAGGCTAACTCGCTACTGATTCAATAAACAAACAAAAATAAACCAAACAAGCAAAAAACAAACAAACAAATCAGAAATTGAGAAATGATGGAGTAACTTCCCTAAACCTCTTAGAGAGTCTTAGAACTAGTTAGACCTAAGAATGGAAACCCAGACTTCTGCTTCCCAGAATACTGCTCTTCTCTGACTCTACTGTTCATTTCCTACGTGCCAGGATGGAACGTTCTATTGACCCCGCAATATATAAAGCACAATACATTATACCCTACGTGCCCTCCATTGACGTTATTAAAGAGAAACAGCCTTTCCGCTTCATTTATACAACAAATTGCTTTAAAAATTACTAAAAGAGTAAGAAGGGAGATCACGGGGGGTGGTACAACTTTTAGGGGTGGAACACTATTGTGGGAGGGTCTTTATCTGACATAAGCAATCAGTATAGTTCTTTGTACCCCCAATGAATCCCCAACAATAAAAAAAAAGTTAAAAGAAAAAAGAGTAATAAACATGTAACATAAAATTAATGATGATTTAAAAATAATACTCACAATATTAGGTGGTAGTATGTAGGATCAGGAAAGGGAGATGCTTTCCAAAATGTGTGAGTAACTCACAATCCCTAGTGCCCCTTTGCTGGTCATGACGGTGGGGGCCCATTCCCTATCTATGCTAAACATATCTTTCTCTGTAAACCCGTATCTTGATCTGACTATAAATCTTTCTGTTTCTCAATATACTTTATTCCATGCTTCACTTAAGAAAAAGAAAAA
>NW_003852400.1:46310608-46315892 GCF_000181295.1 Otolemur garnettii | reverse complement strand
CCAAATTTGTGTAAGTCAAATGTGTGATAGGTGTTTATTTCACTTTCACTGAATTCAGTTTCTTGAGATGATACGTTTCACAAACATTTATAGGCCTGAGTGTTCAGACCACATACAGATCTGCGGTCCCCTGGGGATGTACCCTCACAGCTTTTGGCACTATGTCTGTATATAAATCTCGTGTTTCCCAGAAGGAGTTGGTGGTCAAAATACTGTGTCCCTTAGATCAGGCTTGTAGACAAAATAACTTTTAACATGTTAAGTGTCCTTATTCTCAAGTAATTGATTCAAGAACATAATCAAATTACTATTACTGTCCTCTGGAAAAAAGATTTATTATCACAGGATATCAAGGATAACTCTCTCCTGTAACTTTGCCTAGCATTTGTGTAACTCCTTAGCCAGTAACATCCTACTTAATTCACACAAATACGTTAACATTAAAAGTTAGTGAAAATGTTTGCTTTTAGAGAGTCTTGTATGTGTTAAATGCTGACAAATGTAGACTCATAAGAGTCTTGCATGGATTAAATTATGATTTCGATGTGCTTAAGAAAGAGAGTGTTCTATGGATGAATCTTGTCTAAAGCAGGCCAATCATTTGGTTTATTGAAGAAGTTAAATCAAATACAATAATTCTTTAATTTACCAGCGGACAACCTGGGCTAAATAAAAAGAAATAAAAGAGCTAATTCTCATTTACATGATATTTAAGGTGATACATTATTTCACCTTAAAAATTTAACTTTCACGTGACAAAAAATAATTTAACAATAAATAAAAATATAGGCTCTACCTGGACTCCACCATGTGGCATCTTGTGGGCCGTGTGGCTGCTGCCCCTGCTCTGGGACCTTGCAGGGGTGCGACCCTTCAGCATCACTCTCCCACGCACAGCTCTTACTGCAGGTGGCCTGAACAGTGGCCCAGCCTGCCTGAGACTATGCAGTGCAAATACCTCCTTCTGCAAAGGCAAATTCTTTGTGGCATCGCTCACCAGTCCAGACACGGACGTTTTAAATGCCCTGGAAGTGCAAGGTAGTGATAGCAGTGATTATACCATGAAATGATGGCATCACATGTTATCAGCCTAGAAGATGATGGTACCTCCAAGGTTATGCTGTGCTTAGTCAAATGAATGAGCCACCTTGGTGCTTGTACCCAGATAGCTCTGATGAGATGACTAACTCTGGCTGGATATTTCAGAAGCCAATAGGGTCAAGATGTACTGCCGTTTGTTGACGAGCTCTTTCACTTCACCCAGGATGGCTCAGAGGTGTCCGCCTATTTGGGGAGAAACCCTTCTGTTGTTGGCTATCACCCCACCCTGGCCACTGACATGGGCACTATGCAGGAGAGAATCTCCACCGCTGAGAAAGGATCTATCACCTCTAACAAGGCTCTTTATGTGTCTGCTGATGACTTGAGTGCCCCTGCCTTGCCACTACTGTTGCCCATTTTGTTGCTACCACTATGTCTTCCTGTGCTTTGAGTGGGCATCTATGGAGCTGTGGGTCCTCTGGCATCATGGATCCCAAGGTTCTTACCAAACAGCATTATGATGTGCCCATAGGATGCAAAAAACCCTACAGGACTACAGATCTCTCTAGGACATCATTACCATTTTAGGTATGGATGAACTTTCTGACAAAGACAAGTTAACTGTGTCCTGTACACAGAAAATACAACATTTCTTGTCTCAGTCTTTCTAGGTTTCTGGGTTCTTTACAGGTCATGTGGGGAACTGGTACTACTAATGGAGTCCGTCCAAGGATTCCAGCATATTCTGGTGATGAATGTAACCATCTCCTGGAATGGCCCTTCTAAATGATGTGACCCATGGAAGAAGCTGTGGCAAAAGCTGATAAACCAGATGAAAAGGGCTCCTTTTGACAAACCAAGCATTTGTCCTCTGTAACGCCTCTTCTTTGTCCCTATCCCAAAAATAGAATACTGAAACCCAAAAAGCTTCAGTATTCTGTGGATGCCACTCAAGAGCCTTGATTGAAGATATTACATTCTGTCTGATGAGTAAAGTCTCCAATAAAACATACACCCTTTAGGGAAAAGAATTAAAATACATGTAAATATGTTCAACATGGTTCATCAAAGGAATTTTAGGACTCATAGGGCAGAAAGGGATGTGAGAGACTCTGGGACAAAATTAGCCCATTTCTTTATTTTATTGAAAGGAAAGACTGAAGTGCATATGCTTCAAGTAATTTGATCAAGGTAGTGCAAACGATGCCAGAAATTACATTTTAGGTAAGATGTTACCCAAAATCATATCACCCATAATACCTTATAACCCACGCTACTTTCTAGCAGCCCAAAACATATTTGTACAATTGGCTCTAGACCTAAAAGTAATAAAGAAACTCACTCAAGTCGTTTTAGTTGCTTTTATCACCTGGTTTAGTTATTTAAAATTAATTTCCTATTCTAGTTAGCCATTTTAGATAAATGACAGCTCAGGTAACATAGCCAACACTTTCGAATGAGAGAGTTGATCTTTAAGACCTGGGAAAAGCAGTTAAAAGATATATCCTTACAATGGAGAAATGGGCATCTGGACATCACAGGTCATGGATCATCTATGTGTTGGTCCCCAGGGAACAAGTCTGTTCGTCGCTTCCTCTGAGTCGAACGTTCACCAGATGTTAAACGGATAATTGGCGCGCAGAAGTTCTAATTCTCCCGGCTTCTCTGTAAGCAGCAAATGCAATTTTGTGAGTGGAGGATGGTAAGATGGAAACTTAACAGTCCTCTCCTGGGATAATACCAATCCCCGTGCAAGGTGGTAAATGAGGATTGTTTCATAAAATAGCCTTACAATGCAAAAAAGCTGCTCTCTACAAAATACCTAAAATTAGCTTGACACAGAAGCATCTTAAAGTGTCTCTCCTGTTCCCTTGTCTTTATTCTCTCTTCTTGCCTTTGTTTCCTCCTCTTCAGTTATTTGCTGTGCCTTTTGAATTAGTGTGTGCTGTTTACCCTGTGAGGATGGTGTTGGTAAATTTATCAAGTTACTTCTCCTTTTCCCCTTTTTAATTTTTCCTTATGTTTCTTGGTTTTGGCAAGAAGAGTGGATTCCTTGAAGAAGTTACATTCTTTTCTCTTAGAGCCCTAGAAATTTTGTAGGATCTATAAAAGTTGATAACTAAAATTATTTAAGGTAGACTGTTGTAGAAATAAGAGATTTCAAAGTTTTGGTTATAGTACAGAGTGCCTAAAATGTGGGCCCTTGAGCCGACCTGTCTGGATTCAAAATTCAGTTCTCCCTTTTGTTCTCTAAACACTTGAACAAGGCTCCACTTCCTCGAGTTTCACTTCTCCCCCTGCCAGTGGGGCATTATAACGCTGCTTCTACCCTAGACATTTTCTGAGGATAAAATCAAATGAGGCATGTTACTTAACAGAGTGTTTGGTATATAGAAAACCTGCAGTAAACATTGGTGACTATTGTTATTTCAAGGATTAAAGAATATCCTTCTGTTCTTAGAATCACAAAACAATAGAACTAGAGAAAACCTTCAGACATCCCCCAAAATGGTTAAATACATAAGGTAGTTTATTCTTTCTAGGTGAAATAAATAATAAGATGCTTATTATCCAAAAGCCACTTTCTCTCCACATTAATTGCTTTCCCAGGAGGGATGGTGTTATTGAGAGACCTGAGATTTAACCATAGCAAGAAGAACAACATTCCATTTATAATTTTTTTTCCGGATAATGTGGTTAATTCAGATGCTAAGAACCTGCTGGGTCTCAGACTGATGATTTATTCATTATTAGTGCAATTTTCACTCTGAATGAGGAGAAGACAAGGCAATACAGATAAGTAGACACTCAAATACGTTGTGACTTAAAGTTTGGAGCAAAAAGCAGAGGTTTTGAGTGGCTGAGCTCCCTCTGATGCTCTCCTCAGTGACAAGGGATGTCCCTGCGTGACACTGTCTGCAGCTGGCTTTCTCCCCAGAAGGCAGTGTGCTCAAGCTACAATTCACGTCTTTCAACAACGCTGGGGCTCAAGAGAGCACTTGCTCTGTCACATTTCATGCACAGACTTGATTCAGCAGCCTGACAAGCATGCTTAGTTTCTCTTGTCTAAGCTCAAGTTTTATTTTAAAATATTTTCACATTTTGATTTACTAAGTGGGAAAGAGAAGGGGAAAGTGATATTTGAGAAATATGACATTCAAATTGTTAATGCCAAAAGTTTGTTTATGAACATGTAGTATCTAGAAAATTATATTTGAATATAGAGACTTATATTAACTAAGCCAAGGTTACAAGTTCAATTCCCTCATGAATCAATTAGCTTCTTTTGTTTCTCATGCACAAGTTGTATGTAGTCCTTCATCCAACCATTAATTAAGTGCTTAAGACTGGCCAGGCCTGGAGCCACTGTTAGGGGAGAAATCAGTGTTTCAATAGGACCACTCTGCATCCCGAGGGCATATTTGATTGACTATGCCCCATATTCCTCCGTCTGGCCAAATTATCGACATGAGAAAAATCAAAGAAATGGAAGAAAAAGTGGACAAAGGAATAAAATGTATTACTCTCCCCTGGAAAGTAAGCTGTGGAGGAATGATTTTGGTATATTAATGAAAACATACTCTTTATTCTAAGAAATACTTTGCAAGTTGATATCCAATCCACCACAATAGATGATAAGAAGACGCATGATGGTCACATTGCAGAAAGTTAGGAAATACAAACAAGCAGAAAAGCAAAAATTGGGTTCACAATGGCATAGATCTCAGGGAAACAGCTTTAGTCAGGAAAAGATAACTTCCTATGTGACAGAGAAACCTCTATGACATTTCACAAATGGGCCTTTGTCCTCTTGGGAAACAAGTATGGAGAATCCTCAAAGAACTCAAAATAGAGCTCCCATTTGATGCTGCAGTGCCATTACTACCAGAAGCATCTACTCAGAAGAAAAAATTAATTTTATCATAAGGACATTTGCACTTAACTGTTTGTTGCAGCTCAATTTACAATCACCAAGACATGTAAACAACCTAAGTGCTCACCAACCCGGGAATGGATTAACAAACTGTGGTATATGTATACCATGGAATACTATTCAGCCAGTAAAAGAGATAGAGACTTTACATCTTTTGTATTAACCTGGATAGTTTACTCACATTCTTCTGAGTAAAGTATTACAAAAATGGAAAAGGAAATATCCAGTGTACTCAATACTAATATGAAGGCAGTAGATGATCTAATGCATGCCCACCCAAGAGAAAAACTCAATTCCATTAAAGATGGG
>NW_003852400.1:46309458-46310374 GCF_000181295.1 Otolemur garnettii | reverse complement strand
ATTACAAATACCTACTAATAGAGAGTATATTCCTTTAATTCACACAGCAATGTCAAACCATGAATTTTAGAGTCCTATAACACTTATTATGAGTCCACTTATGAGCTATGTTTGGATTTCACAGAAGAAATATTTATATAAGTCATTTGATAAATCATATTGTGTATTCAGTCAGGGATTTGAAAACATAGAATTACTTTAAATATTTGTAGGAACAGTTAGAGTGACATAAATCATTTATTTTAGGTAGTTTAAGACCATTCATGCTCTGGGAATAATGAATTATGTAAAAAATATTTTATATTTATTGAGCAATTGAAGAAGAACTTGTGAAAATGGGACTTTCATGAAATCTGCAAGGTGGTCTTCCTGGAGTAAGATCGGGTGTTACCCATATTTTGCTACTATTGGTTGCTTGGTAAGTTCTTTCCCTTAAAAACTACATGTTATTTCTGCTATTTCAGCCCTACAAGTTCTACTCCTTTGAGAAAGGAAGGAAGAAAGGGAAGGAGGGAGGAAGAAAAAGGAAGGAAGAGAGGGGAAGGGGAAGAGAGAAGAGGAGAGAAGAGGAAAAGAGAAGAAAAAAGAAAAGAACTACTAAATACAATCATCTAGACTTGATAGATGGTTTTAAGATATTTAATATCACGAGATATTAGAAGAATGAAAGAATGGGCTCCATCAAATCTTCCAGGAGTCTGCCCTTCCTGGCTAACAGGAGATGGGCTTGGCCTGTTGTCATCACACACTGTTCTGTTCTCCCACATGACTCCACACTTGAGCTGTTTTACATGTGGGCTATGGAGACCCAGGGGTCCATTTAGTCCACTCGGTTTCATTAGCAGCTTGAATCCTTGGCTTGACAAGTTTGGTTAACCTCCATGAAACAAATACATCCCTTCTCTTCTTTTTTTTT
>NW_003852400.1:46291438-46308949 GCF_000181295.1 Otolemur garnettii | reverse complement strand
CACTGATCACATGCATTTATAGGAAGCTAAAAAAAATATGTCAAGGCAGCTGATAGCTACTTGAATAGACTGGTAGTTTTCATTATTCAGAACTGAAGATATTTAATTAGAAGTCTTTCTATATGATTTCACAATTAAGATACTTTTCAAATTACATTTTTAATAAGTGGCCAGCTCTTTTCAGAGCTTTGTTTATAAAAATATTTTAAAAGCCTTTGAGTCATTGATAGCAACAATTACAACATTTTCTGTTAGAATTTTTATTTTGGGCTGTAGACAAATTACTCTGTATTGGACCAACATTTCTGCAAGGTACAGAGAACAGATGGTACTTTTGTCCATGGTTTTTCCTATGACACATGTACAAAATGTCTCATCAATTCCTAACTCAGCACCCTTCATACACCATGTTAGGGAAGTACATTCTAGAACACTGCACTACACATGACCACATCCCCTCACCTCAGCAGATCCAAAAACGTGCCCAAGTGAGATATAAGTGGGCACAGTAGTCTTATATGCCTATAATAACACGCTACACATTTACCTTCCGTTCCACAAAGCACCAACTATATCTGACCAGCTCACTTGAAGTAACAAACAAGCAAATGAACAAAAATAACAACAACAAAACCTTGACTGTACACACATATGTCGATTTCCACACAAAGTATAGTAATGCAGTTCAATACATAAATGGAAAGTGTTGTCCAAGCTTCGGATTGCCTGTCCTTTCACAGGTGCCAACTTCTTCAGTAGTTTCAGTAGGGCCCCCACGGTTTAGTGTCAGGGAGGCAAAGCTATCCACAGAAACTGACAGGCTTTGTCCTTGCAGTCAGACGGGGGCCAGGATACTAAATGATAACTCCACTGAAAATGCACACAACTCACAGGAACAGCAATGCCTATCTGATAAAGTGCTAAGATGAAAATGTTTGTTAAAAGCACATACAAATGAAACAAACAAAACTCGGCCAGGAAATAAAAAGCAATGGCTCCCAACAGTGGTGAGCTGGGAAAAAGCAACCAAGGGATCAAGATTAGTGATCGTTTCTTTCTTTCTCTCTCTCTCTCTCTCCTTCTTCATGAAACGAGAAAGAGAGATTTTAAAAGGTGAGTCCTCATGTGGCTACCATTCATATACACAAAGAAATTTATTCCCATTCATTTTAGAAATTAAGAGAAGCTCTGAGTTAATAATACAATATGAGGTCTAAAAAACTGATATAATAGTTATACATTTGAATTTTTTTTTTTTTTGCAGTTTTTGCAATTTTTGGCCGGGGCTGCATTTCAACCCGTCACCTCAAGTATATGGGGCCAGCGCCCTACTCCTTGAGCCACAGGTACTGCCCCCATTTGAATTTTTAAGTCCTTTTAATATTTTATCACATACTGGAAAATATTTCTGAAATGGTACTTTTTCTTCTGGTATTTTCTTCTTTACGCGCACATATATGGGGGTGTGTGTGTATATATATTTGCTATGTTCAAGCTACTCAGCTTTTGTTGTCTTGGTTTGTATTTTATTATCATTTTTCAGGAAAGGGAAATACTAGGTAAGAGAAAGCAGAGGACCTGGAATCAGGGGACAGGTGCTCATCCAGGGAATACTAGGAAAGAATCAACATGGTAGAGAATTTGCTGAGATCTGAGAACAGGAAGCCGTACGTGCTGCTTCGGGAGTGAAACTTGCCATCCGTGAAGCAGCAAGACCTCATGGAAGGAATAGATAGATTTCCACCGTGCACAGAACGACAGGGCTGCTACTGCATCCTCAGGAGTCCCCAGTGTTCCCGAGAACGGCTTCCAAACAGCAGAAAAACCCACTAGACCTAAAGGAACATTAAAGACAGAAACAAAATCCAGTTATATTTCTTTTATGCTTAACTTTTGTAGAATGATATTTGAATCCAGCTGATTTTCAAATTAAGCATCATTTTAAAATGTCTTCATCCATTCATATGTCATTCCAGGGTTTAGCAGAGGAGTTGAGAATATGGCATCTCACCGTTTGATTTTAAATCCTGTCTCTGCTGCTTCCTAGCTGAGCAAGTCATTTAGCTGCTCTGTGCCTCAGTTTCCTAATTTAACAGAAATAATACCTGTCTTCTAAGCTTGTTATTAAGGATTAAATAAGTCAGTACATGTATACTAAGTAAGTGTTTGCTAAATGAAACAAGAAATAAAATACAAAAACAGGTGACATAACAAAAGATGAAAATGAACCCCTCTGCTCCAGGGCAAAACAAATGCTAAGACTTTGTGGAGAGCAGAGGAGGGAAGTCCATGAATCAAGTTCCGGCATCCTGACAGTCGAACCATATTTCTTTCTGAAAGATCTCCGTCATCCCTTGCCATTATAATTTTATCAGATTGCATCTTCAGAAGAAAGCAGGAGTTCCAGTTGAGCAGAAAAAATTTAGAGAAATGTTTCTTTGAAGTATCTATATTTTGTAATAAAGCATTATGCAATTGTTATACAAATTTTAGAAATTTGAAGAAAAAATGGTGCAGAGAAGTAAAACATTTCAACAACATTCCACCATCCATACATAATTGCAGTTAACGATGTGATGTCCCTTTTTCAAATCGTGAACCTTTGATATACATATATATATATCACCATACCCATTTCATAAGCAGGCCCAGCCCATTCTACTGAGCTTAATTTCACTGTGCTTTGAAGATCTCTCACTGTTTCCACCTTGCATGGGGCAAGTCTGTCAGTGCCATTTCTCACATGGAGTGTGCTTACTTCACGTCACATTTTGGTAATTCGAACACTATTTCCAACTTTGTCACTGTTATTCTATCCGTTATGGTGATCTATGGTCAGTGGCCTTGGATGCTACCACTGTAATTGTTTTGGAGCACCAGGAACTGCACGTATATAAATGGCAAACCTCACCAGTACGCGTGGGCTTGACTGTTCCCCAAACCACTGTTCCTGCTACTACCTCCCTCTCCTCAGGCCTATTAGTTCTCTGAGATAGGAAAATAGGGAACAATTAATAGCCTTACAATGACATCTAAGTGTTCGAGTGAAAGAGTCCTATGTCTTTCACTTTAAAGAAAAAGTGAGACGTGAGGCCGGGTGCAGTGGCTCATGCCTGTAATCGTAGCACCCTAGGAGGCTGAGGTCGGTGGATTGTCTGAGCTTATGGGTTCGAGACCAGCCTGACCCAGAGTGAGACCCTGCCTCTAAAAATAGCCAGGCACTGTGGCGGGTGCCTGTAGTCCCAGCTACTCAGGAGACTGAGGCAAGAGAATCGCTTGAGCACAAGAGTTTGAGGTTGCTGTGAGCTATGACACCACAGCACTCTACAAAGGTGACAAAGTGACACTCCATCTCAAAAAATAAAATAAAATGTGTGAAATGATTATGCTTAGTGAGGAAGGCATGCCAGAGCCCACATAGGCTGAAATCCAGGCTTCCTGAGCATTAAAAACATTAGTCGCATAGTGAATGCGAAGGAAAAGTTCTCAGAGGAACTGAGGGCTACTCCAGTAAACATACAAATTATAAGAAAGCAAAACAGCTGATTGCTAACACTGACATAAAAAAAATCCAGTGGTCTGGATAAAAGATCAAACCAGCTACAATATTGCCTTAAGCCAAAACCTAACCTGCTACAAGGCCCCAACTCTCTTCAGTCTGTCCTTGAAGCTGGCAGAGAAGCCAGCATGAGGTTTCTGCTTCATGAGGTGTAAGGAAAGAAGCCAACTTTATTAGATAAAAGTTCACGTGCTGATGCAGAAGATGCGGCCAGCTCTCCAGAGGACCTACCGGAGAAAACTGGTGAAGGATTTTCATTGTAGATTAAACAGCCTTCTATTGAAAGACAATGCTGTAGACTTTCACGGCTGGACAGGAGAAATCAGTGCCTGGCTTCATTGCTTCAAGGATTTTAAGCTGAATCCAATGCTCATTTGCCAATCTGAAAAGCCTAGGACTCTGAGGAATTATGCTAAATCTACTTTGTGCTCTGTAAATGGAACAACAAAGCCTGGGTGACAGACATCTGTTTACAGCATGCTTTACTGATTATTTTAAGCCCATTGTTGAGCCCTACTGCCCCAAAAAGGAGGATTATTTTTGAAATGTGACTGCTCACTGACAAGGTACCTGTTCACTCAAGGGCTGTCATGGAGATGCCGAAGGAGATTAATGTTGCTGCTCTCATGGCCGCCAGGACACTCATTTGGTAGCCCATGAGTCGAGGAGTCATTTCAGCTTTCACATCTTATGATTTAAGAATGATGTTTTTGGAAATAAGAACAACATAACCTAAAAATTGTACCCTCACAGTAACTTGAAAAAAATTTTTAAAAAACTCAGAAATAAAAAGGAATTATGTTTTTGTAAGGCTATATGAGATCTGACAATTACATTCACAAACTCGTTCTAGAAAAAGTCCTACATACCTCAGGGCTGAATATGACTTTGGTCACCTTCGAGGCACGCCCCTTGGGAAGCTGTACACTGACACCAGAGCCTAGTCCACCCTTCAAAGCAATTTTGGAAGTTTTATTGGAACGGCCATCAAAGCTGTTGTAGAATTATCCTTGACATCCTGAATGTCATTAAAATATCTTTCTTTCAACATTCCCTTTAGCTTTGGGTAAAGAAAAAATTCACAGGGGCTCGATCAGGTGTGTAGGGAGAGTGTTCCAATAACTCCCTCCTAACAGTGCCCTGTGAGCTGGTGCACTGTTGTGACGCAAGAGCCATGAGTTGTTGCCCAAGATTTTCATTTAAGATTTTTCTACCTATTTCTCTATCAACTTTTACTTGGTCTGCTATGCTTCTCACAGTCAGCTGACAATTTTGACACACAATTTCACAAATGTTTGCCATGTTTTCATCAGTTCTGCTCATTACTGAGTGTTTGTATAGTACTGACAATGGAAGCACACCGTAGAAAGTTCACAAACATTTTTTTCCAGATTAAAATCAAGGTACCTATAATTAGAGTCCATCGTTTGTGTTGTAAGGTAAAGTCCAAGGGGTAGCTGCAACCTTCACCCAGAAAATGCGCCTTTACCCTGCCCTATTGTGCCCTTTAGATGAGAACTTACCAAACCCTTTCCTCTCTCCCCCCTTCTAGAATTTAACTGAGTTTTCCTCTCATGGGTGCACATTATTCTTAATCTGTAATGCCAAGTTCACAAATGTAATTTTCAGTCCTCCTAGTTGCCATGGGTAGTGATTTCTCTGACAGATCTGAACAAAGTAAATAAAAAATCTCTGGAAAGGATTCACCTTTCTAGATACCCTTAAGAACACTCATGATTCAGGATATTATAAAATATCCACATTAACAGGAGTTTGGAAAAAGTCAGAGCGACTTGGAGAAGTTTGAAGCGTTGAAGGCTTCAGTGAGGGAAGTAACTGTAGACGTGGTAGAAAGAATAAGAGAAATGGAGCTCGAAGTGGCCTGAAGATGTTACTGGACTGCTGCAATCACAATGAAATGCGAACAGATGGGGAGTTGTTTCTCATAGAAAATCAAGGGAAGTTGTTTCGTGAAATAAAATCTACTCCTGGTGAAGGTGCTGTGAACCTTGCTGAAATGACAACACAGAGTTTGAAATGTTTCATCAACTTACTTGACAAAACTACAGCAAGGTTTGGGAGCACTGACTTCTATTTTATAGCATTTCACCCCTAAAATGCCTATTTGCCCTATAAAATTTTACCTACAGCACGCCACAGAGAAATCTTTCATAAAAGGAAGAGTCCATCAATATAGCAAACTTCATTGTTATTTTAAAAATTGCCACAGTCACCTCAACATTTAACAACTGCCACCCTCACTGGTCAGCAGCCATCAGCAGTGAGGCAAGACCCTCCACCAGGAAAAAGATTAAGACCTGCTGATTGCTCAGAGGGTTATTAGTACTTTTTAGCAATAAGGTAATTTTAACAACATATGTGCATGTGTTTCTTAGACATAATGCTATGGCTTACTAAATAAACTACAGCATAGTAAACACAAAGTAATATGCGCTGGGCAAAAAAATCTGTGAGACTGACTTTAGTGTGATACTTTATTGTGCAGGAGTCTGGGGTGAAACTTGCAATGTACTCCGAGGTATGCGTGTGTGTGCGCACTCAGGCATGCACATATATGTAAGAATTATCTGTAAATTGTTCTTTTCCAGATAAAAATCATTTATGAAATCATTTCCATGTGTTTTTCCTCATTTTTTAATTCAAACTGTGAATTTTTCCTCTAAGAATAAATAATGTCAAAGTATTTCTCAGACCTTGCCATGTCACGATCAGTGGACCAATAGTTCTTGTCTAGAAGTATGTTTTTAAAATTATTCTATGAACCTCTAGAATAGTACTATGTGTTTTTACTCTTATATTCAATTTATTTTATTGAATATTTCAAAAAAAGTCACAAAATGCCAACTGCCTGCCTTATAATTTGTATTACTATCACATAGGATAGTATAAGTCTGACACCTGCTGGCCAGAGAAGAAGTTGCACAAGTTTTACCAATTTAAAACCAATTTTAACTTCTGTTAATAAAGTGAGCTGAGTCAGGTGGCAGTACTGTCTCGCAGGTAAAAATCATTTGTAATCTTTCTTGTGCTCACTGAAGTTTCCACTTTTCTTAAGAATTTTTAAAATCATTTTATATTTTTGACCCTTAAATTAAAATGATGAGTTTATATTTTAAATAGAAGTTTGAAGAAAAGATCTAAACCTCAGTATTATTTAGCTTATTTGAGAATTTTTAAAACTAGTTTCAAATAAATGTTTTTACCATTTTTATGGTAGAACAATGTAACAACCTTGCCCAATTGATTTTTAATAAAAATTTCGTATATTTAAGGTGTACCCAATGTTTTGTTAATACACATACAGCCGAGCTAATTATAATATTCATCTCTTTACACAGGGACATTTTATTGTGTGTCGTGAGAACATGTAAAATCTACGTCCTTAGCAAATCTCAAGAATAAAATATTAACCACAGTCTTCATGCTGTACACTAGATTTCCAGAACATACTCATCAGACATGACTGAGACCTTGGACACTTTCACGGACATCCCCCCATTCCTCTGCCCCCTACCCCCGGTACCCTCAGTTCTACTCTTTGCTTCTATAAATTTGACCTTTTTAGATTCCACATACAAATGAGATCATGTAGTATTTTTCTTTCTGTTTCTAGCATAACGTCCTCCAGATTCATCCTTGCTGTTGTAAATGGCAGGATTTCTTCCTTTGTAAGGATGAATAATATTGCATTCCATGTGTATTTTTTCACAATTCCTTTAGCCGGTCATCCATTGATGGACACTTGGGCTGTTCCCCTTCCTATTTCCTATGTTGGCGATTGTGAATAAGGCTAAAATGGTCACGAGAGTGCAGATATTTCTTTGAAATGCTCACCAAATTGATCGTTTTAAAACATTGAATCAAACTTAAAGAAATACTGTCCCGTCATGCAAATACAAATTTTATTCCCACCCAGAAGAGTTTACTGCCAGTTTCTATATCCTTCGTTGAACTTACGAGAGTTCTAATCATAATGACTGTGGGTCAGTCCTTGATCTCTGCAGTTACCATCTTCTTAAGATGTTTTCCCATAATTGTCATTTTTATTTTTCGAGGACACTTTAAGCATATCCTGATTTAATGAACCATTCCCATTTTAAATATTCACTGCTTATAATTCTATTTGACTCAAAATCATATTGAAATGAATCTTTTTTAAAAATAGAAACATTTATTTAAAAAAAAAAAAGCCAGCAATACACATCAGAGATGGAAGATAACATCCAGGATAAATGATTTGGGGGCATTTATCTCAAATTGTATGTCAAAATACCACACTGTACCCCATGATTGCATTGTTGCACACAGCTATGATTTAATAAAAATAAATAGATAAAATAAAGTTAATATCAAATATATTCACATTCTCAAAAATATGTATGTATGATACACATTTGTATCATTCTGAATGTTTCCAATAAACAACTAACTATTCCTCAGCTACTCATTTGTGTGAAATGTTCGCTTTGGCATAAGAAGGAAGGAGCCACAACTGCCTCACTCTTGACACTGGAAAATGCCATTGGCATGTGGAGATGAGCTCTACCAAACACGCCCAGTGCAAAGCAGAAGTGGATAATAGCAACAAAGATAAAGATGCCTTCAGAAGCAATGGTCAAGGAAGGCTTATTAATACGAGTTAAATTAAACATGGAAATATGAATTCCAATTTTTTCTTTTATCCATCCCCTTTGTACATATTAACATTGTTATTATTTTAATGTTATATGTGTTTTGTGATTTAATCAGTACGAGAAACATATGAGGCGGCACTAGTACCCATTGAAGTGGCATTATCTGGAATTCACTGCATACATTCCTTCCCATTAAATGAAAAAAATACAATGCAATATAGTGGAAAAAGTATTAGTAGGGCTATGTCTTTGAAGATCTGACTGTTCTCCTGGCTTTACCTATTCTGTGTAAGATCAGATCCTAGGGCAGTTTCACCTACACATTCTTATCTCAGTTCAGCACATCTCAATAAAGACAATGAGCAGACACACAGTGTGACTTTCAAATTCTTTCAGGGAATAGGATGCATTTTATGAAGACATTCAACATATAAGGCAGCCAAAATAGGAGCTGGTTTGTTAAAGCAGAGCCTGTGAAGAAGTCCTGTCAGAGTGTCCAACGCCTCCCTCCGCTCTCGACCTCCTTAGTGGAGAGAAGTCAGAAAGAAAACAGCTGTCCCCGACACAGAGGAATCAACCTGACACACCAGGCCGTGATGTTTTTAGCAGCTGTCCTGGTGCTCACACACAGGCCATGCTCTTATCCTGTACTCCATAAACCTCCTCACAGAACAACAGCCAGGCCACTCTCAACCACGATGGCGTGTGACAAAAGAAAGCCACTTCACAATTGTGTCCGAGCAGAGAAAACAGCAAGGTCACTGGGCAGATAAAATACTCAATGCGGTATCCTCCTCTCCAGGCCAACGTGGATGAATTTAGTTATCTTTCTTCTTTATAGTAATGTAATAGATGTAATATTCTTTATCTGAGTCTTCTTCACTAACCACAGCACTAACCTAGCTCTAGTCGCTCCTCCTTTTATGTAAACTTGATTATGAAACCTAAGCATAGAAGTGTCCCAGCTTCCTGTCAGCAATGTTTTGCTTGCTTACATCAGTGTTCTTCTACCTTTTTTATCTCATGGTACTTGAGAGACAGTTAAACTTAAACCTATAGTTAAACTTCCTCAGCACACTTTTATTAGGTTGATCCAAAAAAAAGAGTGAAAAAAAGAATATAGAATATACTTACTGTGCTTTGAACTTCTTTCAAAAATAATTTAATTAGCAACCTTTAAAATTTTCACAGCACATCTAAGATCTTTTCATAGAACACCAGTTGAGTATCAATGGTTTACGTGACTTTGTCCCTAAATCATCAAACTAAAACTCAAATCCTATAATAAGACCTTTCCCGTAAACTTCCTGGGATGGCTCAGTCTCCTGTGATGTGTGTAATCTCCCTTACTGGGTTATTAACCCAGTGTGTCCAATTGCACATCTGTCTCTGGTAGTCCTTGGTGCTATAACAAAGCACAATTACTTTTGCATTCTGCAAACCTGCTAAACCCAGAAATCAGTTTTCCTGGGTTTCTTTTTTTTGGTTTGCTTTGATTGGTTTTGATTTTTTTTTTTTTATATCCCATCTAGGATCTTTTGTATGGACTAATGTTTTCTACAAATAAAGAGAACTTGACTTCTAAAATCCGAACACCTTTCATTTCTTTTTCTGTCCTTATTGCAATGACTGGAAACTTCTGTACGATGTTGAATAAAAGTGCTCAGAGAGAAAATCCATGACCTGATCTTGAGGAAAATCCGTTCAGTTTTCCACCATGAAGTATGTTAGGCATCGGTTGGAACTGATGCCTTTTACCAACTTGCGGTTGTTCTCTTCTATTTTCATTTTCAAAATGGTTTTAATTAGAGCTTGGGTTTGTTTTTTTAAGTGCTTTTCCTGCATCTATTGAGATGCTCATAAACTTTCTTCTTCACTGCTAAGTAAATTACAGTGATGCTTGAGTGTTAAACAAAAATGTGCATTCTTGGGACAGACCTCATTAGGTTGTGATATATGATCCTTTCAATAGATTGTCAGGTTGTATTTGTTAAAATTTCAATAAAAATGTTTTTATTATTAGTCTATAGCATATAGGCCATATCCTTGCCTAGTTTCAGTATTAAGACAACGTCGGCATCCTAGAATGAATTGGGAACAGTCCATTTTCTGTAAGCATTTTTTCTTCCTGTGTTGTTTCCTGTGAGCAATATTTGTTCATCTTTATTTTTATTTCTTTGTGTGTTACTTTGGAACTTTCAACTTGGGGGGTTTAAGATTTTTTTTCCCTTCCTTGCTCTTTTTGGCAAAGTTCCTGCGACCTTGGTCCTTTCTTCTGGCCCACTACCTTCCAGCCACACTGGCTTGTTAACTTTTTTCTGAATATTCCACTTGTACCGCAGCCTCAGAACCTTTAAAAAGATCTTTATAGGACTCTTCAGCTCCTTTAAACGTTCACTCAAGTATCCGATCTCCTTGATGCCCACCGGGATTGTCCTGCTGCATTTACAAACCTCCTGGTACTTCCAGATCACTCTGCTTATCACACAATATCACACAATATCACAGTCCACAACACTCATCACTTTCCCGCCTTCCATGCACCTTTTTATGTTTATTTTCTATCTCCCCAACTAGAAAATAGGTCATAAGAAGGCAGTAAAGTTTTTACATTTTGGTACTGTGTGATACTCAATACTTAGAACAATGCTTAGAAGGATACTACGAACAGTATGTCGGAAAGATTTTGTTAAAAGAATTAACTATTGAACAAATGAAGACTAAACATTTTTCTACTAATAGCGCAGACTAAAATGTTTGCTTGTCATCTAATGTTAATTGTGGGAACTATGAAATCGGATAAAGTACCATTATAAAAAATATTTAAACCAGAGCCAGAAGACCTAAATTCAAGGCCCAGTTTTGCTACTTTCTAGACCCATGGCTATAGAAAAATTTCCTAAACTTTCTGACTCTCAATTTTTTTATCCTTCAAATGAGGGCAATGAATGGTAAGTTCTACAAGTCCTTTGAAGCTCTAACATTCTGGGACTGTATTGCAATAAATCACCTGTCCAAATTCAGTGTCTTACGGCCAGACAAGATTTCTACCATGATAACAGAAGCTGGTAATGATGACCTTGAGGCATTCTTAAGTCCCAGATTGCCTCCTGAGTCATCCTAAATCTTCTAATGTTAGCTTCCAATCTGCCCTTCCTAAGGAATTTTAAAAGAAAAAAAAAAAAAAAAAAACACTCACATGAGGAGTTGTAACAGAAAAACAGAAGAAGTCCCCCCCCCCCTTTTATGGTCCTGTTGTTAGGCTATGCCGGCCTTTGGAGGAACAAGTCTCTATTCAGGCTTTGTTGGCAACAGGACCACATACTGTCCTAACAATTGTGCATCTAAAACTCTGCTTATCTCCATGTCTTGTCATTACTACTTAGACTTAAAAACTACATAATCTGGGAGATTTTCTTGTTATCTGAAATACCAACTTCCCAACGCCTCAGAAATGGCTTTGTTAGATTCTGCTGTGTCATTGTCTCCAACTGTTTGCTGTTGGATTCACATTCTCACTATGGGGAGGACTAGGGGACACAGGGCCTGGATAGGATAAAAATATTTCTCCATATAAATAGAATGGAAGCCTACCTCACTTCCCGCAAACCTCACTAGCAGACTTCTAAGTACACACACACATGCACACACACGTATGGTTGTAAACTTCTTATCTTGCCATAGACAATTTTTTTTTAAAGCAACTACCTTTTCTAAACATTGTTACATTAAATAAAAAAATGTAGGAACCATAAAATTTGAGAAAGTCATAATATCTGAATAAAGGGCCATATTTTACTTTAGTAAATATACTTTTATAAATAGCTCACCATACTGGCTTCATTTTTCTCATTTTTCCTAGACATGACTAAGTGACAGCTCAGTCATAGTTTACCCATGGGTGTCTGAGAGTCTGTGCTCTGTGACACTCTCTGGATCTCCCCGCCTAACAGCGTGGGGACATATGAATCATTCCATGCTCATCATGTGGGGGTGACACTTGAATTTTCCATAAATTAAGGGAAGAAATAATTAAAATGACAAAATTGAAAGTGGAAATCTAAGAACTCCAGATGCGTAGGGGAGAGAATGTCTCTGGAAGAAAATGTAGGTGGTGGTGTTATCCTGTAAGCTTATCGTCTAGAGAGCTGATTTGATTAAATTCAACAACACCAGTTCCATAAACATACAACCTATATGAACAGTGACTGTGTAGCTTAGTTTGTTTGTGCTTGTACACAGAAAATACCTTCTTTATAAAGAATGGAAACTTAAATCTCACAGCTCAGGAGGCTGGGGAGCCCAAGATCAAGGTGACAGAGGCTGGGTGCCTGCTGAGGGCTGCTCGGCCTCCAAGATGGCACCGAGTCGCTGCATCTTCTGAGGGGATGGACACTGTGTCTTCACCTCACAGAGGGATGGAAGGGCTGATCTCAGTCTACTCTGAGATCAAGAGTTGGTGAGGGCACCACCCTCCTGATGCCATCGCCTCCCAAAGGCTCCACCTCTTAATGCTGTCACACTGGTGATGACATGTAACACGTGAATGCTGGGACCTTCAAATCGTAGCACTATGTTTTCTCTATTTTCTTTTGTCTTTTCCTCCACTGCCCTCTACATTCTTCAATGAGGGGTAGCGGAATGTAAAAGGTGGGGAAAATGAGAGAGGATGGCGGCATCAGAATGCACTTTCCACAGTAACGTGTGGGAGCACACACGGCTGCTGGGACGTTCCCACTTACCATTGTCAAGCTACAACCTGTATTTTGGTTCTTCGTCAAATTCAGAGAGACTGAAGCCAAAAACAAACAAAAAAATATTGACCATTCTGTCAAAATGCAACAGGGTATTGGAATGAATGATAGGTCTGGAGAAAAGAGTAAGGCTTGTAGTTCAGATGAAGTGATAAGGTTCCCTGAACAACCAGTAGATTAAAGAAGAAATAAAAGGGAAATTTAAAAATCTTGAGACAAGCAGAAATGGAAACACAACAGACCAAAACTTATGGGATACAGCGAAAGCATTTCTAAGAAGGAAGTTTGCAGTCGTAAATTCCTATAGTAAGAAAAAAAACTCAACAAGACAACTTAAATTGACACTTCAAGAAACTAGAAAAAAGAAAGAAAACCGAGCTCAAAGTTAGCAAAGGGAGAAAAATAACAAAGATCAGAGCAGAAACACGTAAAGTAGAAACTAGGAAAATAATAGAAAAAATCAGCGCAACCAATAGTTGGTATTTTGAAGGAAACAAAATTGACAAATATTTACTTAGACTAAGCAAAGAAAAAAGGGAGAAGATTCAAATAATTAAAATTATATATGAACGAGGAACTATCACAACTGATGCCACATAAATACTAAGGATCTAAAGCAACTGTTATGAACAATCCTATGCCAATAAACGGGACTACTTGTTATAAATGAGAGAAGCCTGGGCACTTACAGCTTACTAAAACTGAATCATGAAGAAATGGAAAATCTGAGCAGATCAATAACAAATAAGGGAATAGAATCCGTAATCAAAAACCTCCCCCCAAAAAAGAAAATCCTGGGATCAAGTGAGTTCACTGGAGAACTCTACTGAACACTTAAAGAACTAACACCAATCCTCAAACTTTTCTGAAAAAGTGCAAGGCGGGGGAACTATTCCAACCGTGTTTTACAAGGAGCACATTACCTGATACAAAAGTCAAACAAGGATGCTCAAGAAAACAGGATGCAGGCTAACAAGTGTGATGAACAAAGAGGCAAAATCATCAACTAAATTCTAGTGAACCAAATTCAACAGCACATTAAAAGGATCAAACATTATGATCGAGTGGTGTATGATTTTTCTCTGAGACGTGAAAATGGTTCGACATACGCAGATCAACAAATGTGATACACCACACTAACAGAACGATTGTGTGGACCACAGACAAGGTCCTTGAGAAAATTTCTAAGCCTCTACACCTGATTCCTTCCAGTGCTTTAACCTCTCATTGTTAACTGTGGTTAATGCCAACATGATACTCCTGAGAGAAATCTAAAATACTCAGCAGGATTATGAGCTAACAATAGGGACAAACAGGAAAACACCCAGAGTTCATTTAACTTTACCGAGGTAAGTTTCAAATCTCTGGCCACTTGGCTCTAACAAACAAACGCAAGCAATTAGAAAAACAACAACATCTAGAGGCTACCAGGGTCCTTTGTCTGGTATCTGAGCTATCTCGTTTTAGGCAGAAAATTCTTAAGGGTCATTGCTAATGAGTTTGATAAACATGGAACTAGCTCTGCCCAATAGTCAGCTGGAATATTTTCTTCTTATTAGAGCTACTCAATTACCAAGTTTCTTGAGCTCAGTGATATATTTTTATGCATTTTGACCTTGTAAATCTATAAGGAAGCCCTTTGCAGGGGCTTATTTCTGAGCAATGTAATGCCAATCATAAAGGGGAAGCCATTTTGACAGAGCACTATTTGTCCTCCATATTTACCCCTCAAGTATGTGACATTTAAAGTATGTCTCAGAGGAAAGAACGTCTGTTGCTAGAAGGGATGTGGAGGAAGAACACCCTATTCGTTGTTATGTATAGAATGGTGCAACTTTCATAAAAGACAATTCAATTGCATTTCTTAAATTTTTACCTACAAATCCCACGGCCAGGGTTTTACTGTATAGATAGACATAATATATCAAAATATGGGTACAAGGATCTCATTTCAACATTTTTGTTGTTGCCAAAAATAAAAACAAAATAAACAGCAACAATAAAACAGCAAATACTAAATGCAACTGTTCCATCTACAGAGGAGTGGTTAAGTTTGGACTCACTACAAAAAGATAGCTATATTAACTTATTATCTCAATGCTAGAACACACCAAAAATAGCTTCAGAATTGTCAACCCATCCCATTGGAGAAAGTGAGGAGGAAAACATGTAACTAGAGGTCAATATTAGTTGTTTTAATCTGTCTCTTTTTTTTTTTTTAAGCAATTCTCTTGCCTCAGCCTCCCAAGCAGCTGGGACCACAGGTGCCTGCCGCAACGCCCAGCTATTTTTTGGTTGCAGTTGTCTGTCTTTTTAATCTCAGCATATGTAGGTTTTTGTTTGTTTGTCCTGGATGTTTGTTTGTTTTGAGAAGGATTGAGGCAGTGTCTTGCTCTGTGCCCCCAGTAAAGTGGAGTGGTGTCATTATAGCTCACTACAACCTCAAACTCCTGGGTTCAAGAGATCTTCCCTCCTCAGCCTCCAGAGTAGCTGGGACTACAGGCATTCACCACCACTTCCGGCTGTAGTTAAAACACTTTATTCAAAGGTCACTTGTGTTAATACATTTTCCCCCTTCGTGTCTGTATGCCATTCACTTGAATTATACTTAGTTTGACTAGTTTTTGTTTGTACTGTAATTTAGGTTTTGTTTTTTTTTTAACATTTTGAGTGTATTCATTACTTCATTCATTCATTCATTCATCTTGGAACAGGAAATGTTGAACATGGTTCCAAAAGTCAAATCTATACAAAAGTATGTACTTGAAAAACTACTCCACTTTTCCCCATATCCCTTTTACTCATTTGCACACCCATCCATTTCCTATAAATAACCAAGCTCACTAGTTTCTAGATTTTCTCTCTGTGTTTCTTTAGCATAATGCTAAACATATACTCATCTGTTTTCTTATTTCCTTATTAATTCCTGCAAAGATTAATTAGAGTTAACCTTTTTCTCTTCCCTTTTTGAAGGCAAGCATAGATTCTGATCTTCTATCAGTTCACAGGCAGTTGGCTCATTCTTTTATACATCCACATAGTTCTCCATTGTGAGGATATCCCAGAGCTTATTCAAACTAGTCACCTGTATCAGGGTATTTTATGTTGTGCCTAATACTTACAGTCACAACCAGTGTTGCACAGAATAAACCTAAGCATCTACGTTCGTGTATTTTGGAAACTGTATCACACTGTGACTTTCTAGAAGTGGGAATAATATTTCCTATGTAATAGATTTTTTTATAATATTGAACTCACTTTGAATTCCTGGACTAAATCCCATTTGTGTATCATGTGTTGTTTTATAAATTTGGTTTTGGATTTGTCAACTAATATTTACTTAGTATGCCTGTAATAATATTCATAAATTGTATCAGTCTATAATTTTCTTTTAGTGCACTGGCTTAATTAGATTTAGATTTCATTGGTATAGTTCTTTTTAAAAATTAAGAAATATCCTTTTATTTTCTGTATTCTAAAACAATTTATATAGCATTGGGATCATTGGATTTTTGAAGGTTGGGTAGAATTTTCCTGTGAAGATGCTGTCTGATGTGTGGGGCTTTTCCTAGAATCTTTTCTCTATTTCTTCTATGGCAGTTGCTGTCTTCTAAAAACAATATCCATTCATTTAGGTTTTCAGATTTTATTTGTAGGTAATTCAGCAAAGTATTTTCATATGTTTTTAATGTATTAAATATTTATTTCCGCCTTTGTAACATTCTATGTGAATACTGGTGTTTCCTTCCATTTTTCTAAGCTGGTTAGTGTTAATTTTTTATTCATTTTTCTCCAAAAAAAAAAAACGAAAAAATCCAAGATTTTAAGCCATTAATTAGATCCATTTTTTTTCAAATTCCTACCTCATTTATTTTGTTTTTATATTTATTATTTCCACTTATGTGTTGCTTTTCCATTTTTAACTAGCTTTTTGAGCTGAGGATTACATTAATATTTATACTTTCATTTTTATTAATACAGTAATATGTCACTTAACAATGGAAATGCATTCTGGGAAATGTGTCATGAGAGTATTTTGGCATTGTGCAAACCATACCGAGTGTACTTACACAACCTAGGTCATAGAGCCTCCAGCAACACCTGGGCTATGTGATTGGTACATAACTCCCAGGCTACAGATCTATGCAGCATGTTGCTAAACTAAATACTGTGAGCAAGCGTAACACAATACTTACATAGAAAAGGTACAGTAAAAATACAGTGTTGCAATCTTATTAGACTACCACCACATATGCTGTCTGTCAATGAAACATCATTATGTGGCTCATGATTGTATAAAGCTATAAATTTTCCACTGATCATTGCTTTAAATGCATCTTGTAGATTCTGAGATGTAATAATTTTTTAAACTTTTTATCATGATATAACTATAGCTTCACATGCAATTGCAAGAAATAATACAGAGATCTAATATATCCCTTATTTAGCTTCCCCTAAGGCTAACAGCTTACACAGCTGTGTTACAATATCACAGCCAGGAAATTAACTTTAGCAAAAGCTGTCAATCTTGTTCAGATTTCAC
>NW_003852400.1:46281752-46290244 GCF_000181295.1 Otolemur garnettii | reverse complement strand
AAGTGATATATGTTACTATATACAACTATATCTGTATACAGGATTCTTGCACTTGGCCTACAGATGTCTCTCTTGTTCACAGTGGATGTGAGATCCTGTTAAATGCCTTTGACATTCAGATGATCACCTACCAAAGGAAATTAAAACATACATCTACACAAAACTTGTGCACAAATGTTCATTACAGCTTTGTTCATAATACAAAAAAAAAATGTACAACAGCCCCAAATGTCCATGGACAAGTGAATAGATAAACAAAATGAGGGATATCCATGCAATGGAACTTGACTCACGGTAAAACTAACACCCAACAGCATGGAAAATTTCAAAAACAAGGTAGTGAGTGATGGAAGCCAGACACACAAAAATTACATACCGTACAACTCTGTTTATATGAAATGCTAGAAAACTGAAACTAATCTATAATGACAGAAAACAAATTATAATCCTGCTTTCCAGGCCAGGAGTTGGGGAAGGTTTGACCGTAAGGGTGACAAGGGACATGCAGGGGTGAAAGAGACATTTAGCATTTTGGTCATGGTGATTGTTAATGGGTAGACACACATTTGTCAAAACTCATCAGACTGTGCGCTTTAACGGGTGAAGTTTATTTCATGTAAATTACATCTCCATGAAGTTAATAATAAAAAGAAAAACTTGCCATACACTTACCCGGACTGAGGGTACCATTAAATATTCCCATCAGCACACGGGAATGATTCAGTTTCTCTCATCTCGTCAGTATTTGGTGTTACAAACATTTTTAATTTTAGCCTTTTTAGTAGGTGTGGAGCACTAGCTCAGGGCAGTTTTGGTTTTCACTTCCCTAATGGTGAATGATTTTGACCATCTCCTTGCATTATTATTTTCCATCTGTATATCCTTTTCTGTGAACTCGAGGTCCGTGTATTTTCTCAATTTTCTAATTGGTTATGTTTTTCATAGTTGAAGTTGAGAGTTTTATTTTATAAATTCTAAATATAAGCTCTTGGCTGCCTGGCCAGTCAGTACAGCATGAGATTCTTAAACACAAGTTTAAGATATGTGATTTGCAATTTTTTTCTCCCTATCAATAACTTTTCATTTTATGCTCTTAACAAGGGACGGCAAGAATTTTGTACAGCAAAACTTTTCTGTCGAGCGAAGGTTTATGACTTTGATGTGGTCTATTTCATCTATTTTTACTTCTATGGAACGTGTCTTGGTGTCCAGTCTAAGAACTCTCACCAAGCTCTACATCCCAAGGATTTTCTCTTTTGTTTTCTCTAAAATTCTGTGGTGTTACATTTTGTGTTTAAATTCATAATCCACGTTGGTTAAATTTTGGATAAGGTGTAAGATTTAGATTGAGGTTGGTTTGTTGCCACAGATGTTCAATTGCTGCAGCACCATTTGTTGAAAAGCCTGTCTTTCCTCCATTGAGTTGCTTTTACATCTTTGTCATAAATCAGTCCACAAAAGTATGCATCTGATTCTACTAACACTGCAATCTTGATTACTTTTGCCATATAGAAAGCCTTAGGATCAGATACAATCATTCTTTCTAAAACTCTTTTAACTATTCGTAGGCCTATTGCTTTTTCATATAAATTTTAGAACATGTTTATCTGTCTACAAAAAAAAAATCCCTGGTAATATTTTTATTAATAGAAATTGCATTACACCTATAGATCAGTTTGAGGATAACTGACTTTTTATTTTACTATAATGAAGCTTCAAATCAATTAAGGCAGTGTGCTTCTTCATTCATTTAGGTCTTCCTTGATTTCTTTCATCAGGATTTTGTAATTCTCACTGAACAGATACTGTATTTTTAAAAATGTGTACTAAAAACAAAAACAATCATGTTATCTGTAAATGAGGATAATTTTTCCTTTCCTTCCATCAGTAAGCATTTAAATTCTTTTGCTTACCTTATTTCACTGACTACAGTGTTACCATTATTTTTTGAACTTCTATAATCTCAGTTTGATTATCCCCCTTCACCAATGTATAATAGCGTCTTCTATATCATATTTTGATGCTTTAACATTGAGAAGCTTTGCTAGACAAGGAGAGACAGCCGCTCTCAGAAACTAGCTAATTCCTACACACAGCAAACAACTCACCTCTGGGCACACCTTCTGTGTGCAAACCAGCCAATCCCACACTCCCATCCACTTTTATTGGGCTCTCATAACTGGGCCCTGCAGGCCACCTACCCTAATCACTTCAGGGCCAAGTGCCAGATAACTGGGAACAGTCAGTATATCCCAGAGCCCTCTAAAGTTTTTCAAACTAGCCCATCCTAAAGCTGCTTACTCTGTGTTGCCCATTGCTCTCCGTGGAAACTACAAAAAAAGTCTTCTTGCCTGCATCCTCCCAGTCGCTCTGCCTCCTGACCATCATGCTGCTTCCTGTGCACCCCTCATCTGGTAAGCACCCCTCTCCTGACCATCATGCTGCTTCCTTGTGCACCCCTCCTCTGGTAAGTGCCCCTCTCCTGACCATCAAGAGGCTTCCTGTGCATCCCTCCTCTGGTAAGCACCCTCTCTTCTTAAGACCTGTGTGTATAGCAGACCATCTTCTCAACATCAGTCCTTTCTTGATCTCTTGGCCTTTTTAACAATAATAAGAACAATAATGAATCCTATATTTTTAAAACCACAGAAGAGTTGCTCGGTAGAGGGTTTTTATTTCTGTTGCAAAGACCTCTTGGTTTTTATATCCTATAACTAGTTTCTAATTCATTACACTGTTATAAAATGTTATAAGTGTGTTCTTTTTCATCAGAATATAGAGATTGCTATCTAAACTATAAGACCTGCCTCCTCGGTTTGGTTGTGCCGGTTTTATACACACCACCCACTGTCATTTTAATCTGAGAGAAAGACATAAAAGCCTGTAGTTTTTAGTATGTTTCTGGCAATGTCTTCTTACATCGCCTGTAGTGTCCATTTTACAAAGGTAGTTTTAATATTTGGTGTGTAGATATTCATACTGATTATATTTTCACTTTGAATTTTAGCTTTGAAATACAATGTGTCTTTCTTTGCCTTCTTTGATATGTTTTGCCTTGAATTCTACTTGACTGACATCAGAATCACAGCCCATTTGTTCAGTATCCTTGGTCCAACTCTTCATTTTTAACCCTTATGAATTCTCTTGCTCAGCTTCATTCTTATGTACATCATACAGTTGAATGTTGCGTTGGAAGTTAAACTGGGAATCTTTATCTTTCAACAAAATGACTGATAAACTTAGTCTCTGCCCTGATTAAGCTCTTATTAACTGTTAATTTTGCTCTCTGTGTGTGCTATGCTTTCTTCACTTGTTTATTTTAAAACATAACTTTAGATTTTTGTCCTAGCAGTTACCTCTATAGACGTTAAGTGCTCTTTTGTTCTGGTTTTCTACTTTAATCTTTTACTAGATGGTTAGTCCCTTTGCACTGGTGTCCTTTGACTATTCTTTCTGCCTATACAGCAGTTAATGATTTCGTCCTACTCGCTGATGAGTGCTTTCTCACTCCCTTTTAGCTGTATTAGTTAGTCCTACTATCAAGAGATATAATATTTTCATATTTAACCCTTATTCTCTGTCTTTCAATTTTAGATCTTCAGTTGACAAAATTAAATGTTTACCAGCCATTCTTTTGGTCAGGTCTCCTGTAGTTACCTCTTGGTTGAACAAAGCTCGTCTTCTCTTCGATTCCTCAAGAAATAAGCCCTGATATCTTCAATGTTTTCCATTTTTATCTGTAGCCTTGACACTTGCGGGACAGTTTGCCTGGGAAAAGAAGCCTTTGTTTATAGGTTCTATCTCTGAGAGTCCTGAAATGTTATTCATTGTTTTTATATGTTGCTTTGAGAAAACTGATATTAGTCTAATTTTCACAAAATGCATTTATTGGTTTGCTTGCTTGCTTATTTTTTATTTAGAACCAAGGGGCCTGGTAATATTTTTATTACTTTTTCAAATTTACTATTTTTATTAAAATACATTTATGGTTTGATTATTCTGAATCGATTTTCGTGGGTAACTGGGAAGCCCTGATGATTTATGTCTGTTTTATTTCTGGAAATGTTTCTGTCTTGTAAATACTTGTTTTATTTCAGTGTTTGTTTTTCTTCTTCAAAACCTTCAAATTATATTTGTGTGGACATTCCTTGCTTATCTATTGGTCCCTCTAACCAACTTTACTTTTCTCTTGTCTCAATTTTCATTTTCTTCGATGTTTTTCTACTTTTGTTTCTCAGGCATCTTATAATTTAGTGTTTATTTATCACATAATTTTCCTTCTCTTTTTTCCTGCATCTTTCCTGACCTCAATCCACTACCATTTTATTTATTTATGGTTTTGGTACATTTCTTTGGTCTTTTTATAAATTGCTAATTTAAGGTTAATGGGGGGGGGTTATTATGGCAAAATGTCTGAGACTATTTAATTTATTTCAGAATGTTGGTTACAATTTATTTCTGCCATATGCGTAGGGAGGGAGATGTCATGAGCTAAACTTGTTTTATTCTCATTTTGTTATTTTCTTCTTATGTTGTCTTTGTGGCAGTCAAAGCTTTTGTCTTATCTTTAACGGACAGACTGTTGGTTTAATGTGGTTTTGAATACAGTAGAGCCTTCATAGTTGACCACCTCCCTACGTTGACCACTTCCTCAAGTTGACCTAATTTTCATACACTGGACATGTACCACATGTACACGTCAGTACGGTGGGCCTAGTTCCTTATGTTGACCACCTCTGTATGTTGACCAGTTTGTTACAGTCCCTCTGGAGGTCAACTTACAGAGGTTCAACTGTAGTTTTAAAGAATGAGCTCTCCCCCCTTTATTTAGTGCAGGAAAATGAAATTTCCTTAATTGATGGCATTTAGGAGACAGATGGTGTGCTTTAGACACGGAAATTGTTTTCTTTTCTTTTGTTTTTCGGTATCCTAAGTTTCTACTCGCTCCTTGTTCTCTTAACTGCACCATTTTCAAAGTCCACCTCCCTCTTCTTTTTTACTGTTTTCCCCAGAAGCGAAAACTTTCCCAGACTATATCCTTTAAAGTTCTTTTTGAGGGCAGTGTCTGTGGCTCAGTGGGCAGGGCGACGGCCCCATATACCTAGGGTGGTGGGTTCAAACCTGTCCCCAGCCAAACTGCAACAAAAAATGGCCGGGCGTTGTGTCAGGTGCCTGTGGTCCCAGCTACTCGGGAGGCTGAGGCAGGAGAATCACCTAAGCCCAGGGGCTGGAGGTTGCTGTGAGCTGTAACACCTTGCTTGGCACTCTGCTGAAGGCAATAAAGTGAGACTCTGTCTTTTAAAAAATAAAAATAAAAAATAAAGTTCTTTGTGAGTATCCAGTGCATTGATATACACAAGCTCTTTTTCAACAGTTTAGCACTTAACACAGACTTTCTTTTCCCTGGTGGAAATTTCCGCTGGCCCATAGGGCTCCCTTCCCTTTGGCTTCTTCCCCTGGGTTTCTCAGGACACCTGCCCTTTACTCTCTGCAAAGGTTTGTGGGAGCATAAGAAATAACTCTGCTAAAAAATGATGCTTATTTTTCTACTTGTAGGTAATTTGAAGTGGTAAAGTTCTGTTTTCTCCTTATATAGAAGACATGAGATTTGTGTGGTATTCTTTGTTGATCTTTTTGATTTGTATTACTTCAAAAATATGTTTGGAGATTTGAATTTAAGTGATCACCACTACTCTGAATATCCAGCCTCAACGCCTGTGCTTTAAGAATGATATTTGTGTTTCAAATATAAACTTAATTACATACAGAAGAAAATATAATCTCTACAGAAATTTATTCAAAATCCTTCACAATATAGCTCCAATTTATTTTTTTCAGGTTAATACGAGAGTACATATGATAAGGTTACATAGTTTGCCTTTGTAAGGTAATGTTTATACTTTTACTTTTGCTGAGTCATCAAACAACACTTACTCTCAGCCCCCAATTCTATTTCCATTTTAATAATCTATGCCACAATTTTTAACATTGCTTAATTTTATCTTATATTTCTCATCTCTGTATCTTTACGGTGCTGTCTCCTTCCCCCTAAATGCTTCCCATTGACTTATTCACTAGTTTAAAATATTATTTGACCATTGTCTTTCCTTTTAGTTTTAATTAAATTATTACTTTATGGTTATATGGAGAAAAACCAAATCAGGAATCATTTCCCACCCTTGAGATTGGTACCACTTAGTGGGATGAATGTATGCAATATACAAGCGTGGGAATGTTTTTCTGTCTTTCTTAAGACAATTTCTCTGGAAGGAATAAATTCAACTACATCAATCGTCTATGATTCATCAAAATTCAACTCCCACTTAGCATCTTGGTAACGTATGGTAACCTTTTTCTTGGTAAACATTGTGATTATCAAGTTTCAATTCCTGCAATGTTTCATGTTCTTCCAAAGAGATATTTTAAAGACATAGGACGTTTTTAATTTTCGAGAGCTTTTTTTTTTGTTTCTTTTCACAGCATGAAAGTTTTTTTTTATTCTTGATTAACCACTACATGAGATATAATTAGGAGTTTAGATGTCAATTTGAATTTTTAAATGGAGGACATGCTTTTCTATAAAGGACACACTTTTATATTTTCCAATTTATAATTATAGATGTTGACCTCCACCATCACTTGTATTTGTAAACTAGAGTGTTCTTTGGCTTGTATATAAACATCTACAGCAGAATGAGAGGGAAAAGAAACTATGAGGACGTCTAATTATCTGACAACCTGCAGAGACTTTATTAAGGCTGGATGTGGTGGGTCATGCCTGTAATCCAACCACTCTGGGAAGCTGAGGTGAGTGGATTGCTTCAGCTCAGGAGTTCAAGACCACCCTGAGCAAGAGCGAGACAGAATTTCTACAAAAAAATTAGAAAAATTAGCTGGGTGTTTTGGCATGCACCTCTAATCTAGCTACTCAGGATGCTGAGGCAAGAGGATGGCTCAAACCCAAGAATTTGAGGTTGCTGCTGAGTTTTTGATGTTGTTGTTTTACAATTTTGGGCCAGGGCTGGGTTTGAACCCACCACCTCCAGTATGTGGGGCCAGTGCCCTACTCCTTTGAGCCACAGGTGCCACCCTGCTATTGAGTTTTGACAATACTCTACCCATGGTGACAAAATGAAACTGTGTCAAAAAAAAAAAAAAAAACTTTAAAAAAAACTTCTGAAGCAACTACTACATTTTAGTTCCTAACCATTCCTCTACTAGGTAAGTCTAAGTTGGCCTAATCTAAATAAATGAAATTGATGGAACTTTCAAGATCCATTTATTTACTGAGGAACTTCCTAAAATAATTCTATCAAATTCCAAGGCATAGTGAAATAAATCATTATTCTTTTCAGGCTTGATAAAGGCAGATACCACACTATCCACCGTATGGCCCCTTACAAAGTTGTCTCTGGAGTCTTCCTCTTTACATGCCCCTGGCCCTCTGGGCAGTGATTTCCCAAATGGATTTTTTCACTAAAGGAGTGGAGGAAATATTTATAATCAATGGAATTTCCCTAACGTATCTTATCAGGCCATTGTGCAGATAGTTGGCCTTCATATCAAGATACCAAGCACATCAAGTCATTTTGGAAGTCAAATTTAATGCTCTTAAGCTGATGAAAAAATAATGACTTGTGGCTTCTTTTTCTTCTATTTTTCTCTCATTCTACCTTGCCCTCAAACATGCATGATGCAAATTATATTTTCATAGCCAACTTAGAAGATATGTCTATTTGCAAATAAAGCATAATTTTTTTCTCTGTGGTTAAATATGTACAATTTTAAGAACATTTGGTAGAAATGCTTAATATGAGAAATTGTAGGAAAACAGTCAAAACTCTTAAGCAACTTTTCCAGATTCTCTTTCCTATTGCCTTTAGCCACCCTCCATAAAAATTATTTTTTCTTTCTTTGCCTGTCTTTCTTTCTCTTTTATTTCTTTTTTCTTTCCCTCTCTCTTTTTCTCTTTCCCTTACTTTTTTCTTTCTTCTTTTCTTATTTCTTCCTTCTTCTATTCTTTCTTTTTTCAATTATAGTCTGATTTCTCACTAGAGAGATAACTGTATTAATTGGAAATTAAGATGAAAAACATTTTGCCATGAGACTCTTCTCTTCAGTGGATAACACTAACTGCTAATGTACCAAACACATATTAATTTGTTCCACCATAAATTTTCACCCAAGCTTTATATGTAAAATACAGATAGCATTTCCTTTCAATGGAATTTAATGAGCATTTCCTTACAGTGGTGCTACAAAAAAAGATTTCTACATTTTTGCTTGATTTTGTATTTTTTGAAGCAAATGTTAAATGATCAAGAAAATAAAAACTTGGGGATGCAACAAATAATACTTGGATAAGTAAATCCCAAAGTAAGTCTTATAATTTCAAATATATTAAACCATTATTAAGATGATCTTAATAGAATTTAGATGACTATCATTGACTTTTTAGTTGGTCTCCCTGCTGCAACTCTTTTTTTTTTTTT
>NW_003852400.1:46247301-46281496 GCF_000181295.1 Otolemur garnettii | reverse complement strand
CCTCAGACTTCAAAGCAGCTGGGACTACAGAAACTCACCACAATGCCCAACTATTTTTAGAGATGGGGTCTCATTCTTGCTCAGGCTAGTCTTAAACCTGTGAGCTCAGGCTATCACCTGCCTCAGCCACCCAGGATTACAGACATGAGCCACCATGCCCAGCCTCTGCTTCAATTGTTGACTCCTCCAATCTTCGTTCTTAGTTGAAGGGATTATTCAATTAAATCATAAAAATCAGCTGTGTCATGCTTGTGCTAAACACCATTGGATGGAGTCTTGTGTCACAGCCTACTCATTTCCCCCCAAGTCCTCTGTTTATTCTTTCATGGGAATTGAACCACTAATATGTTCATAAATGACTAGAATAAAGGCTACATTTTCTACTTTCTCTTGAATATTTACGAGCATAAAAACCAGACTTTTATACCAGTGGAACAGAGAACCCAGAAATAATACTATGGATATATAATCTATTGATCCTCAACAAGAATACATAGGGAAAGAATAGTCTCTGCAACAAATGGCATTAGGAAAACTGGATATCTTAATAAAGAAGAATGAAATTAGACCCTCTTCTCACACTATAAACAAAAATCATGTCTAAGTGGATTAAAGGCTTAAAACAAAATATCCAAAACTATAAAACTCCTGTAACACATAGGGGGAAAGCTTGACATTGGTCTCATTAATGATTTTCTTTATATGACACAGAAAACACAGGCAATAACAACAACAAAAAACAAGTAAAACTACATTATACTAAACTACATCTGTATAGCAAAGGAAACAATCAACAAAGTGAAAAGACAATCTACGGAATGAGAGAAAGTATTTGCAAAGCATATATCCATCCAATAATGGGCCAATCTCCAAATATATTAGAAAGTTCAAAAATTCATTGTAAAAAGAAGAAAAATGGCAAAGAACTTGGATAAACATTTCTCCAAAAATGGCCAACAAGTATATGGAAAGGCATTCAGTACTGATCATAAGAAAAAAACAAATCACCTCATATCACATATGATGGCTCTTGAAAGAAAGAAAGAAAGAAAAGAAAGAAAACAGTTGTTGCTAAGGATTTGAAAACAATATTGGAATTATTATACACTATTCTTGAAAATAGACATGTTGCAGCCCTTATGGAAAGCAGTATGCAAGTTCCTCAAAAAAATTAAAAATAGAACTACCATATGATCCAGCAATCCTACTTTTGAATATATTGCTAAAGGAATTGAAATTAGGATCTAAGTATTATTCACAATAGTCAAGATTTGGAAACAGCCTAAATGTCCACCAATAGATGAATTGGTAAAGAAAATGTGATATAGCCATACTATGGCACATTATTCAGCTTTAGAAAAGACAAAAATCATACAATAGGTAAGAACATGGGTGAACCTGTTATGCTAGCGAGTCGCAGAAAGATAAATACTGCATGAGACTATGATTCTATTTATATGAGACATCTGACCTCCCATAATAGTCAATCTCATAGGAACAGTGTGTAGAATGGGGATTTCCAGAATCTAGGGGGAGGCAGAAATAGAAGCTTGCTGTTCAAAAAGGACAAAGTTTCCATTCTGAAATATGAGTAAGTCCTAAAGACATACTATGCAACATTATAGTTAACAATCCTGTGTTGTACACTTTTAAATTTAAGAAATTATTCCTACTACAGTAAAAATAAATATCAAAACTAAATAAATAAACTTTGTTTTCTCTTTAGACAATCATACTTATTTTTAAACTAAGTTTAAACTAAGTTTAATGTTTTAAACTACCATTTTTATATTTAGGACAAAGGTTTTCATCTACTTCTATTCAGGAAAATTTGGAGCACAACTCAAGTAGAATTAGAATGTAATTGGGTCATTGTTTGAGGACTATCAGGAGTTTTAAAAGCATAATTTTTTATTTGTTACATAGTAGTTTAATGCTTTTTCTACTTCCCACCTTGGAAAAGCAAACAGTCTGGCTCACGGTGTCATCAGGCAGGAGTTGGTCTTACTTGTAAACATATATTGCTGCATGCTATTGCTAGCCACAAACTGTCTCCTGCCACTGCAAATCATTACGAACCCTGAATAATCTCTCTTATCTCCTGTTCCACATTGCGGCTACTATAGTGGTTTCAGAACACTTATTCAACAAACAAATATATGAATAAATGTAGTTAACAATAGGATGGTAACATGAATACAAATATTTACTCTGGTGTTTTGTGTACATAGATATATTTGTCCAAGTGTGCAAGGTTTTAATTCAAACTTTGTAATCTATTTACAAGATTAAATAACCTTTTATCTAACATAAAATGGCTATTGTAGCTATGGTTAGATAGACTGAGAGATTTAATATGTAATATTTCTTTTGTAGGTAGCTGCAATAATACAGAATTAAAATGCTTATGTTGAGAGGATCTTGGTCAAGTTTATACATAAATATTGTCAATCATTCCCATGAGGTGGAATTTTTAAACACATCATTTAAATATAAATAATAAACTTATTATTATTATTTTCTTTTTTTTAAGCAAGTAATAACTAGTGAAATGTTATAATCTGAGCATATAGGCTTATAATTGATCCTACACTTTGTTTTTTACACCAATAGTTTTAGCTGATTTTTAGGTTGATATTCTACCTGAACTAATAATAAAAAAGTAAAAATTCACTACCATATTCTTTTCTAATACTAATCATTTAATGGTTACACTACTCAACTGATTCAAACTTTCTTAAATACTCTGTTTTGAAAAAACTACAGACAGGTAGGAAGTTGCAAAATTAATATAGATAGGTCACATTTACCCTTAATTAGTTTCTCCCAATGGTTACATCTTAAGTAATTATAGCACAATCTCCGAAGAAGGAAATTGACATTGGTATAATATTTGTGTGGAGTTTTTTTTTTCTTTCTTATTACATGGTAGCTACACATAACCCCACCAAGATAGGAAACCAAATCATCACCACAAAGATCTCCCCTTTATAGTACATCCATTTCTGTTTCCCCTCAGCATTCCTGACCCCTGGCTACCATAAATTTGTTCTCCATTTCTATAATTTTAACATTTCAAGAATGTAACATCGTTAGGTCTGGAGGAGGATAAACAGGTGGCAAGGAAGAGGCTAAGAGTGGAGAGCAGGAATCAAAGTGTAGCTAGGAACCAAACTCCAGATAGGAATAGTTTCCCTATGGAAACATACACGGTAAAGAGTTCCTAGGGCCTATTTACTGACCCAGGACTTATTAGTATCTAATTAGCGTAGCATGGATGGAGCTTTTGTGAAGGATTCTGGGGAAGACACATATAAAAAAGGAAACTTATGCCCATATGGCCAACCTTTTAGATAACCCATTACATAACCCCAACCTGTCAATCACCCCTGAAGGCAGGAAGTGGCAACCAATCCTGCCTGGAGAAAGGCGGGACAAAAGGTGCGCATGTGACAGACAGCGCATGCTCAGACTTCGCTGGTGGAGACGGACCCTTCCTCTCTCTCTGGAATGTATTTCCAGTTTGTGTCACTTTGAGAAGCTGCTTTGTTTGCTTTGTAGAGTTTTGTTCTTTTTCCTATAAAGAAAAAATGATTTGGGGATCACTTGGTCATCAGCTCAGCTTGGTTATTCAACACTCATTCTTGATGCCGAGGAACCAGAGGACCAGGGGACATTCAGACAAATGTCTGAATTTGGTGCCAAAACCCAGGCCCTCCTCTCACTTCCAGAACCCTTCCAAGTCCGGTAAGGTAAGATGATGGAGTTACTTGTGTGTGTTAGAGACTGCTTGTTTATGTTGCCCTACTTGCCCACAATTGGTCCCCTGAGTTTTCAGAATCTCTGTGAAAGAACAGTTTTGCTGACAGGCTAACAAGAAAGATAAATTTCTAACTGGAAGCCAAGGAGTAAATTTACCCCGCCTCTGAGGTATATAATCTGAATACCATTCTGCAGAGATGTTTGCCCAGCAATTAAAAGAAGCAGAGCATACAAGGTGTGAATCTTCATTAACATTCCCCAGAGCTGGTAGAAGTCTCTGGAAAGGGGGTCGGAAAAGGCTAGACCATGTAAAGGTCTGTCAGCAAAAATTAACAAAAAGATTTTTTTGAGTATTTAAGCATCCTTTAAAAAGTGTCTGAGCAGACAGTGTAAGTACGAACTTCCTACTTTGCTAAGAAGAGAAAATACTAAACACCTCCTACTATCAAGAAGAAGAAACTAACTTCTGTTATCAATCTGCCATGTGAGGAACAAAAGGCCAACACAGCAGCTTCACAGCCATTTTTGTTATCAGGATGTTTAATCAGACCAAAAAGGGGGCGTTGTTGCCTTTTAAAAACACTGGCTACTTTTTCTGAACCTCCGGGCACTTCCTTCCTTCTTGCCCTAGCCACTCTTTCTCCCTCTTTTTTTGATCTCTTTTCTCTCTTCCTTGGGAAAATAAACTTTGAGAATTCTTTCTCCTCTCAACCTGAGCACCTAGTAAATTTCTTCCCTCTCCCTCTGTTTCTCCCCCTATCTCCACCCTCAGAGGGGAAAGTAAATTGTAAGCCCCTGTGTATGCCACAACTTCTCTAATAAAGTTTTTGCTCACTCCCTGTCTAGTGTTTCACAGACACTCTAGCCCTACTGGGAAAGCTGTTTTCTGGATGTCGCAACGCTGTTTCCATGTGTTCTGTTTTATCTTTGCTGGCTTGTGGCTTTCTCAGTTCCACAAACCTGAACTTTGCAAGTTGTGGTCACTAGTGACTTTCTTAGAGGAAAAAGAAGGGTGGAAACCTCGTACTTGTTAGTTCTCTGTCAGGCTTAGTGGCTTCCCTAACCTGTGAGTCTAAGGCCTGTTCTGGGACCTGTGGGAGCAACAGGCATCTGGAGGACTCCTCACTGGGGTCCCTCCTCAGCAACGGGAATGAATAAATAAGGGTCTAAAACAAGAGCTTATTTTCTTTTGTGTCTCATGACTGGAATTTGGAGAAAAATTAAATCTGTTTGTGTGATTTTTTTTGATAAGTAGGACTAATTGTTGGTTTGGTGAGAACTGCTACATCTTCTGAGTTATTGGTGAAAATGCTGACATGTTTAACATTGGGGGTTTTATTAGGGAGAACTTCTGGTTTTCACAGGCTACAGAAGAATAAATTAGATAAACATAAATACATGTTTGTTATGGACAGTTTGAGTTTCCTATTTTCTAGGGTTTTTGCTGAAATTTAAAGTTCCAAAGGATGGAAAATCTGATCAAGGCATGTGGTTCTGTATATGGGGTGTACCAAGGGGTAGGATGTGTCGTGAAAGACATGTAAAATGTGTTCTTATTGAGAAAATATATGTATAACTTTATTTAAATCAGAGGTTGTTTTAAAGTTGAGTCAAAGTATGGATTTGGAGGTAAAAGTCGAGATAAAAAGACAACTAATGAGGTAGAAAGAGAAGTGAGGATGGAAATTTATTGTTGATAAAAAGACTGAACAGGGAGGAATGGTTTTGTACCTGTGGTTTAAAGGAAGGAAAATGTGAGGCAAAAACAAAGTCCAAGTGTGTCACCGAAGGTCTGTGTAAGTCAAGAGAAGGTTTGTAAAAGGGATTTAGAAAGAATATTGTTACGTGGTTAGAATGGCTTTAAATAAAAAGACAATTCCTGATGGAAAAAATGCTCAATCTCTCTTCTGCCTGCTTCAAAGCTGCAATGACTAAGTTGCTGTCTCAGAAAAAAGGAAAAGAGCTCTCAGCATCTTTTCCTGCATCCCTTTTCCTGTGATTACTAGGAAAGTCCAGGATACAGTGGGAGGCTGTGTGAACTTTGACCTATGAGGAGGTGAATGCTAAAGGGTGGCATCCAGGGGCAAGTGAGCACCAGGCTCAGAATGGAAAAGGTGGGTGGTGGTGACAGGCACATGCTTGTTTAGTAAGGGCAAGTTGTGCTGTCTCCGGTTCCTGATATCTACCTTGTGGTTTCAGAGGAAAATATGGGGCAGGAAGCTCCAGCCACGTGATATATGGTATATGGAATCACAATGGGGAATTCCTTCACAGTGTGTGGGAGGGACACCAGGCCAGCGTGATGAGGTTCAGCTGATGGAATGGGGGACGTCCTTCTTCAACAGGCCCTCTACCCCTCTTTTATTTTTTTTCTATAGAAAACCACAGAAGATAGTGCTTTAATTCCTATGAATTCAACCCTAGCATGCTTGTTGAAAAATTTGAAAGCCCTTAGATTCAATAGGCTTCAAAAACAGAAACATACATTCTTTTGCAACACACCATGGCCCCAATACCAAGTGCTAGATGGAAAAACCTGGCCCATGAATTGAAGTCATAACTACACAGAGACCTCTTTTGTACAGAGAAGTGGAAGACGTAAAATGTTCCCTATGATAAATAAAAGTTTAGGCTTTTACTTATCTGAGGATCAACCCCAATACTGTGAATTTTGTATGGAAAAACATCAAGTCAAAGGGACAGGAAAAGGTCAGAATGTGTCTTTGACTCCAGAAAAACCTCTAGCTTTAGGAAAGAAATCAGTTAAAGATGACAAGGGCTGTGGCTGTTGCTTCAGCCCAAAGGACCCTCAAATATATGGTTCAGTCTCTCCTCTTTAACTCTTCTGAACTCTAACTTGCCTCCGATATGTCCTCTGCAGGAAGTACCAGGACCCACAGGACAGTCAGTGAGGGTCCATGCTCTATTCTCAATGGGGGATCTCAAAACTCCTAAAACTCCAGAAGTTGCCACTGGGACTCCAGGCAGACACAGCTCAGCTGCTGGTGGTAGCCTCCACTGTCTACAATAACCAAGATTTGGAAGTAACTCCAAGGGACTGCCAAAAGTCCAAATTATTAAGGGAAGCTGTTGCCGCAGTGGCTCCCCTGACCACTCCGAAGGGATCTGAGAATGGTGCCAGAACCTCCTGCTGGTGTGGAAAACCTGGACACTGTCAGAGGGAATGTCAGGCTATCCTCAGAGAGCTAAGAGGGGGGCAGGGACAGTCATGAAGCCCAGGAATCCCTGTCCCAACTATAGAAACCATAGGGAGTTGCTGAGAAGACCAAACCCTGATGGCCATGGTCATAGATGATCAAGCCTAAAGGTGCCCAGATTCAACATAGGCTCCTGCTTATACCATCCAGATTACACATGAAAAACCTTGGATGCGGTCAGTAAGCAAATACATTTTTTGATTGACATGAAGCCACCTATTCATAAAAACCTTTGGTGGGCCTCTGTCATCCTCTGGTGTGGTTGTAGGTATTGATGGATGCCCCACCAAAAGCTATAATACTCTTGCTTTATTATGTAGCTTGGAAGGAATATTAGTCACTCACCATTTTCTTCCTATCCCTAAAGTTCTAATTTATTAGGAAGAGACTTTTTTAGTCAAACTGGGTCTCCAATTACAACCTTCACACCATTATGTTGCTATATAACCCTTGAGATAATTGTAATAGGGAACAAAAATTACCTGCAGAAAAAAAAATTACCTACAGGCCTAGAACACATAGACTTGTGGGCTGGACTGACAAGAAACAAGGGAAGGCTATGAGGGTTCTTCTAATAAAGATGACCTTCAAACCAGAAATTTCCTTTCCCCATAAGAGACAATATCCCTTGTCCCTAAAAGTATGACAAGGAATTATCTCAATAATACAATTGCTGGAGGTTGGGATGTTGGTAGAATGTTCATCTCCTTATAATACTCTTACCCTGGAAGAAACCCAATTAGAAATGTAGGGTTGTCCAAGACTTAAGAAACATTAATGAGACAATAATTCCCTTCCATTGGGTAGTCCCAAATCCATATACAATTATTATCCAGATTCCACCAGCAACAGTGTCTTTTTCAGTTGTACAAACTAGTCAATCCATTAAATTCGGGCAGTAGTCCTTATATTCTCTAGCAAATGTTGTCCTTGGTCACCACCTAGCTTTGGATTCCATTCTAATAGAAAGGGAGGTGTCTGTGCAATTAAAGTTGCCACTTATTGCATGTATATAAATTCTTCAGGAGAAATTGAGATGAGAACTAAGATAACCTTAGATAAAGCTACCTAAGTAAAAATTTATTCCCTACCTCTGTAACAATTTGAGACCAAATAAAGGACTACCTTTCTTCCCTGTCATGGTTACTTCCTTTTGTGGGACCATTACTTTTAATAATTCTTGTCTTAATGTCGTCTTTGTAACCTGGTTAAGTTTGTGTCTTCTGGACTCCAGCAGTTCCATACGGAGCTTATGTTAGCCTGAGGATTCCATCCTATTCCTGGGTAAGAACCCATTGGACTTGTCCCTCCAATGCCCTTTGAGCCACTGGACCTCACTTTATGAACCTTTCATCTTTGACCAAACTTCCTATAGAGACCATAGAGCTTGAGGAATCCTGCACCCTTGTTCCACTTGAAGCAGCTACAGACGATGGACGTTTGCCCTTAATCTCCCCAAACTTTCAGGCTCCATGTCTCTTGGGGGAATATTTGGTTTGGTTTGGCCAAGTGTAAAGAGGTGGCAAAGAAGGGGTAAAGGGTGGAAAGCAGGAACCAATTTGTAGCTAGGAACCTAACTGTGGATAGGAACTGTTCCCTGATGGGAACATGCACAGTAGATTTCTTAGTGACCTTTAACTGATGTAGCATAGCATTGGAGAAGCAAAAGCGAAGGATTCTGGAGAGAACTCACACATAGAAAGGAAAACTGGCATATAACCAACCTTTAATGTAACCTGTTTTGTAACTCTAACCTGTCAATCACCCCCAAAGGCAGGAAATGATAACCAATCCTGTCAGAAGAAAGGCAGAATCAACTAATGAGCACATAAAAGGCAGTGTGTGCTCAGACTTCAGGGTCTTTCTCCACTCTCTGGAACATATTTTCACTTCGTGTCACTTTGTGAAGCTTCCTTCTTTACTTCCACTTCCTTTTCCTATAATAATCTTTCCTTTTCCTGTAATAATCTGTTTGTGTTGGATTCTCAGTATCTGTGATCACTCCATCATTGGCTTGATTTTTGTACCAGCACTCATTCTTTACACTGGAAACATCCAGACAGACCTAACAATATAAATGGAATACTATCTCTTGAGCTTTTTTCACTTAGCAGAAGGTCTTTGAAATCCATTGTTGCATATTTCAATAGTTTGCTTCTTTTATTGCTGAGTAATACTCCATGGTATGGAGATAAGCACAATTTGCTAAAATATTCTAAGATACTTTGTTTGCTTCCAGGTTTTGACTTGTATATCCAAAGCTGCAATGAACAATCACAAACAGTTTTGTTTTTTGTTGTTGTTGTTGCTGAGAGGAAGAAAAGACAAACCACACACTGGGAGAAAATATTTGCAAACTACAAGTATCTCACAAAGCACTCATTTAGAATACATAAAGAACTCTGAAACTCACCAGTAACAGCAAAGCAAGCAATCCAACTAGAAAACGAGCAAAAGCCCTGAAGAGACATTTCCCTCAGAGGATGCATGGGTAGCAACATCACCGGCCATTAAAAAAATGGAAATTAAGATCGCAATGAGATATCACCACATATGAGAATCGCTTAAATGAAAAATACAATACTAAACACTGATAAGGATGCCCAGAACTCAAGTTTCACACATTGCTTGTGGAAATGTACAGACCCCCTGAAAGGTAGCAGTTTCGTTTTTTGGTTTTGTTTTTGTTTTTTTCGAAGTCTATAGACTGACACAAGTTTAGCCGTTTCTTAAAATAATAAACATATATTTACCATATGACAAGCAATCTCACGCGTGGGCATTTATCTAGATTTTTGACCTTCCAATCATTGACTTTTAATCCAATTATAGTAAAATACAATTACTATAAATTGTAATTTAAAATTGTTTTTTAAATTTGCCTCACATGGCTTAGAATACAAATAGTTCTTTGTTAGCCATTAATAATTTTAACACATATTTAATTGTCCTGGTTAAGTAAGAGTCAAATATAATACATTGTGAAATATTCTAGAATCTTCTCTAGTTTTTTTTTTTTAATTTTTCCCTTGACTCTTAGAATTGTTAAACTGGACTATTGGGAATATTGATTGTCTTTTGTATCAGTAGATATTTACATGGAATGGAAACTTTGGAATCTTCTGTAACCATTTTTATTGATGCAATCTAAAATGACACTACAAACTTTACAAGATTTACCCAGAACAAGAAGCAAATATGTCCTGTGCATCAATTTCATTATAAATATCCACTTTTATCAAGGCCATAATGGCTTTTTAAAATATCAGATAAATTTGGGGACATTTTAAAAATTCCTTTCCGAATGATTTCTGATTTGGTGTGTCAAAATAAGTCCCAGGTCTAGACATGCTTTTTTGTGGAGCATGAGAAGGATAAATGTTTTATGAGCAAATGCAGATAAAATAATGAACTTTTTCTATCACTGTCTTTATAGTCACTTTTAAAACAGTATCAAAAGTTAAAAACTTGAGAATCTATTTTCCAATTCTTTACTTATAATTCAAAATGTAAATGTTATTGAATTAAGTTGCATATTAGATACAACTTTTGAGATACACCCAACAGAAAAGTTTTTTTAAAAACATTTTCTGTACATACATTTTCTATGTTGCTTCCACATTACAGAAAGGGATGGACGAGACGTAGGCATGAATGCCAAAGAAGGAAAATATTACAGTCACCGGGAAATAATGTGACAATAAATCCTTGGTCTTTGATTTAAAGAAAAACAGACTATGGTCACAATTCTATCTTAAAAATTACAGAAGCAGTTAGTGTCATGTTTTCTTATTCTTTTTATAGTATTAAATAGCATTGTAGTTAATTGTAGATGTAATTACTCTCATATTTTCATTTGCTTATCAAATAGACTTCAGAAAAATAAGAATTTGTGCTAAGTTATTTGCTGAAGTCAATTGAAAATTAAATAGCAAAATAAGTTGTTAGGAATAAGGTTTTTTAAACATAATAATATCAAAACAATATACAGATTTTAACCAATACCCTAAGTGGGATTCCTTAGCATTTTCTGATTGGGGTAATGAAGGGGTAATCAATGTTATAGTTTAAATATAGCTTGAAAGTAATTTTGACAATGTTATTCATGAATGATATTCACTGATTTCATAAGCAAATTTCATTGTATAAATCAAGCACAATCAAGCATTCCTGATTCATTAAGAATCACAGACATTATTATTATGACATACCAATCAGAAGATACACAAGCCCACAGAATTCTTTAGTATTCTACAGGCCAGCCAAAACATGACCTTCTTCACCAGCTTCTTTTACAATTTATGAATCATACTTTTGAATGCCAGTAAATCTTAATCCTAGTAGATCATATTAGATACTCTGGGTATTAAAGTGATAAAACTTGACTCTTCCTAAATTATCTCATTATAGGCACTTGTCTATAGTGAAAGTCATAAACAGCTATTTCTTACATGTATTAAAAATGGCTGATTCTTGTTTATTTCTTGGTTTATCTGTTTATTATTCCAGCTTGCTGCAGATGTCACTGCTGTGTCTAGGGTGGACCATCCATAAATCACTTAGTTCTTCCCACAGCCTAAGTGTGATATCTGCCTGGCGTCCTGATGAAATCATAAATAGCACCATCTTTTGTTTTCAGTGTTTAGATGGTGAATTTTATCATCACTCTAAATTAGAAAAAATTAAAAACATAAGAAAAAAAAGAGCCCTAGAACAAATGTGTATTGACTCCCCAGGACCACTGCAGAAGTGCCAACACATACGTCCCATAAAGCTTGAGAATAGGATAATAGAACTCATGATACAACTGACCTGCTAAAGGAATTAATTTACATAAAAAGTATATTTCATAGATAATAGCCTCACTTTTTAAGCAGCATGTAATTAACAGGCCAAAGCTGTTCAACATGGTGATTAAGCCTCTGCTCTGGAGCCAGACTCCTTGCATTGCAATCCCAGCTCTGAACACTTACAGGCAAGGTGACTCTGGGCAGTTTACTTCATCTCTCTAAGCTTGAGTTTCCTCATCTATAAAACAGTAGATGATACCTCTTTTAGTATGGGAGGATGTGGGGTTTGAATGAGATAAAACATTTCAAAGCATTTGCACAGTGCCCATCACATGTTATGCACTCAAGAAATACCTGTCATTGTTATTTAATAATATGACATATCCTTAATGAAAAGCTCCATTGGTAAACAGTACAACAGTGCCCTTCTAGATACAGTACAGATATATTCCTAATATCATACAAAACAAGTGCACATAATTCCCGTTTCTTCCCTCAACTCTAGGATCAGTTTATGGTTAATTAATCAAAATCAAAGCAGATACATATATCTTAAGATTCTGAATAAGTAAGTCCTCTATTTTCTATTCATTCAATAAGTATTTATTCAGAGCATGGAACAAGTAGGTCATTGTGACTTTTAATTAGTATGGGACTACATACTTGAACTTATTCCCATCTAAAGATGAACGATGGCAATTCTGATTCTTTGCATGGACTTATTTATTTAGAGTAGATTTATTTTTCTATTGAGAAGTACAGTGGATATTCAGTAAATCATTTTGCATAGACCTACTTAAATGCCTCAAAGATGAAGACCTGGGGAATAAGTAAGCAGAAATGACATTTTAAAAAAAATGAATTTAGCAAAAGATAATGCTTCCAGTGATCAAAACAAATCAATAAAACTTTTTAAAAAATTGTTTCTTTCAATTTTGAATTAGGTTCTGCGATATTCTAAAGTCTAATGAGGTGCTGCCAGGATGAAGTAGAATAAGGAGGTTAACGGAAGGGGCACACGTACCAGCTCTCTACTGTACCATTCAAAGGAGTACAATTTTTAAAATTCCTTATGTCTAAATTAATGTGCTATCTTTTTGAGATACAGGATAAAAATAGGGTTTACATTTGTACTTTGTCCATGAAACATGAAGAACAAACAGTTGAAAGCAACAGCCTCTATATAATAGTTTAGAAATTAGAACTCCCTTTGCTCACAAGACATTAATACATTATTTAAGAAAAATCTGATGGGAACTTTGTTCTGTGTTTTTCAAAGTAATATCAGCAAACATTGAAGTTATACAAACTGTTTTCTTCTGTTGAAATATTCTTTTCAATTCTGATTTTCACATTTTACATTGCTTTTCTCAAATTAAGTTCAAATTTATGAAATTGAATTTGTATTTTTACTTTCATCCATTCAACACACATCTCAAGACATCTCTACTACACCCTCTCTGTGGTAGGTACAGGGCACAGATATAGAAGGCAGGATACGGGAGAGCCCAACAAATGTATAATACACAGTAATAAACACAGAGAAATATGGAGTTATTTGAGCACAAAAAATGGTATGTGATCCACTGAGTATGAGGGCTCTTCAGGAAACATCAGATGAAAGCCTTAAAAGCTGACCTCCAGTTAGTCCAGCAGGAAGAAGTGTGGGAAGAAAATTCTGGGCCAAATCTCTATGTGCCATGGCTGGTTTAAGATCCTAAAGTGAGATTAGTGATTTGGAGAATTCCAGTACGCATCCTTCTGGAAATGGCAAAGGTGACCCTGCAGAAATCTAACTTGTCACGTTAAGCTGCACAGTGAGATCTGTGTTTTAGAAAGAGGACTTCGAAAGCCATGCAAAAGATGGACTGATAGAAGAGACTGAAGTAGGACAATCAAGGGATTAACTGTTACAGCTGCCGAGGGCAGAGCTGCGAGGGCAGGGCGGCAGAGGCAGTGAAGTGATTCATGAACTCTTCAGAAGGTCATAGGAACAAGATCCCTAACCAGTAAGTATTAGTTAATACAAGAGAAGAAAGGATCACAATGAGTTCTAGATTTGGGCCAAATAACTAGATGCTGGGGAAAAAGAAAAAGACGGCAAAAGAAGATTTATACTTTAGCATAAACTGAATGTGAAAGTATCTGGGAATTTTATGACATCATTAAGTCTGCTCATTATGCTGAAAAACCCTGTTAGCTGGAAAGATTAAGAGAATTTCCCAAGGTGCCTAATATATAAACTTGGAGTAATTTTCCTGCTTCAGCTTTTCTGTTCCTCAGAATTTGTCGTCAATTTATAATTGGTCATTATTAGTTAATCCACTTATCATCTTCGTGAGGTTAGTTAATGGAAGCAGTCCATTTTTAATTTAACAGTGGTAATTTTCCAGAAATCCTCCAGAGAGACTCTGAAAAGCCAAAACCAACTTTAATTTTGGAGGACTTTTTCCTGTTTAAAGTTACTGAAATAAATTGTCTTTGCTAGAAAAAGTAAATAGCAACAATTGCCACTTAAAAATTCAATTTGCTGCATAAGTATTTCAGGCTATTTTACCTTTGGGCAGTAATTTTTCTTACGTGAAAACTATTTTAGCCTAAATAGTCAGTGGTGGCAAGATGGAAGGATGCATACCGCAAACGAGCTGCTTTTTTAGGGAGTATTTTCCACATACTCCATTACAAACATACTGCTTTGCTGTATTGACTTAGTCAAATAGCAGGTTGGCTAATGTTTCACTGAATTCAAATTATTTAGATTAATTAAGCTAACTGACTGGTCACCTGCTATCATATAGCTATCACCCAAGATAATGTTGTCAAAATAATAATGAATTAAACTGAAATAAACGTATAGCTCTGAGAGACAATAAAATGAAGTCAGGTGTTTCTTAAGGGTATATTCTAGTTCAATAAAGTTGAGTGTGCAGTTAATATGCTTTACAACAAAATGCTGCATTTTGTGACAGCAATAAAATAGTGAGCAGTTTCCAAGTCACTACCTTACATTATTTGTACTAGTGATATTGATAAACACTAAAATGTAATATGATTTTCACTACCGTAATGTTACCTGAATTAGCCCATACATGGTATAAATTTCCATAAAATGTTTCTTTTGAAATCACTGAATTCCTCTTCTTCATGTTTTCATGCCTAGCCACCAAGAATCGGGGGTTCCTCGCCACCATCTCGAGCTCTTCCCTCTTTGCTTCTGATTGTTTTAACTGTTGCCCCACAAGCAACACTGGACCCACCAGCACCAAGGACACCTATCAGTTTCATATCGTGGCCTTTGATCTCATCTAAGATCCTGTAGCATCAATTTCATTACATTCAAAGCCACCAGTAATTTTTTGCATCTATTCAGATATTATTTCATTTTATTTTAGTGAGTTTATAAGATATTTCAGTTATATGTGCAATGCAAACTAAGTATCTCATTTTTGAAGGTAAGTGTGAGGCAGTCAAAACAAACAGAAATTTCTTTAGCACTTCTAGATTTTAGTCAAAGCAATCATTATTGTAAATCACTACTAATACGTTTTTCCAAATAGCCATGACTATCAGGAAAACAGGTATCAAATAAAAAGATACCAGAAAACCGTGAACCACAGAAGCCTCACTGCAGTATGGTTGCATCAGGACGATGTGGGCCTGGACTCTCAAACATCAATACCAAGTACCTTAAGAAGTCCAAAACCCACAGATAAAAAACAACGCTATGCTTTCAGAAGCACTTTAGTCTGGTGTGGGAAAGCAGTGGTTATAAGTGGATTAAACACTGGACATTTTGCTTATCTAGTGACAGAGCTTTGGGGCAAGCATATGGTTTTATTTTCTTGCCTTATGCAAACAATTCTGAATAAGAAGTTTGTTTTGCTGTGGAGACTGTAGAGAAACCATCACAAGCAGAGGCAGAAAGCATTTATTCCCTACTGAAGATATACTTTTTTCAATATCACAGAAGAATTCACCTTACGTGAAAATTGTTACAAATACTTCTGTACACAGAAAGCATGATTGGAGAAAAACTTTTTAAGACAAATGGAAAGAGCATTCTCTGTGATGAATTCTTTGGTTATAAACAGGTCTTGAGTGACGTTGGTCCTCTGAACTATTAAGTGATTTTGCTGGTATATATTTTCTGTGTTCCTTGAAGACCATAATAAAAGTAATTACCCTGGGTTATAGTTTATAGAGCATATTTACTACAATTTACCCTGCATTAATATCAAACAATGAGAGAATAAAAATATATCTTTAGATCTGAGATAGCATATATTATTTACGAAACTACTGCTGAGCATGATGCAAAGTTTTCATCCTTTTAAAAATAAAAACTCAGATGCCCTTAATAAGAAAGATAAACAAAGCTGAAATACAAATTCTTTGGACTTCTTCCCGTGGTCCTTGACTTGTGGCTTTGCATTCACTGGCCCGCAGGTTCCTGAGTTAATTAAAGCATAATGAAATATCATTAGTATTCCTGGATATTCTATAATTACTACTCAAGCAAAGCAAAATGGCTGGGAAGTAAGGGAGCTAACCTACTGGCCAAAACAAAGAGCTCCTACTGTAATACCGATAAACTAGGAAACTTAATTTAGTCAGTACAGGAAATTAGCTGATGTGGATTAGTTCATAATACCAACTATACAGGAAGATATGGGAATGAAATGACAGGAGGATCAAGAAACCTTTAGAGGAAAATAAAGCTACATGAAAAATTACAAAAAGAGCTGGTCCGTGGTGATAAAAGAAAAAATACGTGTAGAGAGACAGTGCAATAGACTTATTTTCGATTGCCAGCTCCGTGTTCTCTGGTAGAAAGGATAACACTTATCTTTACATAACTACACAAGCACATAGTAAGTGATTAGGTCGTTTATGACACTACAAGAAAAAAAGTAGCTGGATTAACAAACTGTGCATATTGAAGTTGACCGTTTTCTTTAGAACATCATTCAGAACTTACAGTTTTTCTGAGCCTTGGAGCATTATTTTCTACACCATTAGTATCATCTGATTTCCTGGATTGAAAACAAAAAGGGAAAAACCACTAGAGTTTACATTGCATCACATAAAGCCAGTATACTATTTCTATCATGGCCAGTAGGTTAAAATATCAGATGTCAATAAGGACTGAATTCAGTCTTCCTAAAAGTGTTTTACTCTAAGTACCTGGGCCATTATGAAAGTTTTGAGATACCCAAAAATCCAGAAATGTAAAATCTGTGTGGACGGAAACAGATGAAGCCCCCCTAGCAACACAGATAAGCCCAGCAAGTTGAAATTGGCATCAATGAATCAGAAAGGACCCTGTGAACTGTGTTTCTTGGAAATAAAATAATGGACCGGCACACATACAGTCTTGTCTCAAAACTTTCATAGTGGCCTACATATTGATTTTATTTTTATTCCATTCCTTGAAAAGGAGCCGTTGCCACAGATATTAAGGTGACAAAGGCTTATTTATTTTATACACAGGGAAAATTGGATGAGTGGTAGACTGTGCCTATTACCACAACTATATGTTGCTTTGAAACATGCAAGGGGATAGTCAAATAGGAGCTCAGCCAACACGTGTGATTTTGGTTCTGTAAATTGATAAGTTTATTACATTGAATTAGAGGTTAACCATGGTTCTTTATCCACCCAATCAATGTTCATTAGAGCAAGATTATCTATATAGACCTCAGATTCTTGGAAATGACTAAAACTAGCAACGACTATACATAATGAATGTCCTGCCAGTGTCTTAGGGGCACATTCAGGCTCTTTAAGCCATTACCACTAGATAATAAATTGAACCACCCCATCAATTATGTCAAAATTGGGTTGGGAGGGTGTGGATCCTTATAGGTAGGATTATGTAGATCAAATAATTGAATAGATCCTCACTGAACTCCCTTGAAGTGACCAACTTGTTTTGATGTTATATGTTTACTGCTATTTTTTAATTCAATTTCAACAAGAAACTCACATGAATCATATATATTCATATATAAACTTATATATAAATATTCCTTATAGTTTAATATACAAAATATTTTTTACCAAAAACAATTGATCTCCTAACTAAAACTTTTTTTTTTAAGACGCAATCTTATTATGTTGTGCTCAGTAGAGTGCTGTGAAATCGCTGTGAAACCTTCAACTCTTAGGCTTAAGGGATTCTCTTGCCTCAGCCTCCCAAGTAGCTAGGACTATAGGAACCCACCAGCCCCAGTGCATGTAGCTGGTGCCCTAACCACTGAGCTATGGATGCCAAGCCCTAACTAAAAATTCTAAAAGGGGCATTCATACAGGGTTGCCTTGATTGGGTTCAAGTACCCTTGGTTTATTTATTTATTTATTTATTTGAGACAGAGTTTCATTTTGTTGCCATAGGTAGAGTGCTGTGTTGTCACAGCTCACAGCAGTCTCAAACTCTTGGGCTCAAGTGATTCTCTTGCTTCTGTACCCTGAGTAGCTGGGACTACAGGTACTTGCTACATCTGTCTATGTTTAGAGATGGGGTCTTGCTCCTGCTCAGGCCGGTCTTGAACTCCTGAGCTCAGGCAATCCACTTGCCTTGGCCTCCCAGAGTGCTAGGATTACAGGTGTGAGCCACTCTGCCCAGCCTTCCCTTGGTATTTTTAATAAATCTAAAAATATTGAAACAACCTACCAATGAAAAAAATTAAACACTTTCAGTGATCTCTGTGGCTTAATAAAGGATGGGGAAAATGATGTACATTATCCTAATTTTCAAACAAAAGAAGGAAAGTTCATTTTTATACTACAGATTGAAAAGGTTTGCCATTGCTCCTAATGAACAATGCAAAAAAAATTAAAGAATATTGTAGGCCAAATAAGTGAAAATTAAATTATTCAAAGTGACCATGCACTCCACATGGTGTTGGCACCAGCCTTTCAGAGAGTGTCTTCAACCAACCAGATGCAACCTCCAATTGTGAGCTCGGAGGAAGGTTAGAGACACACTAGGGAGGCTGAGCTGGAAGAAGGCAAGAATGTAGGCAAGGTTCTTACTGTCCTCAAATATGTAAATGGCTTCCACATTTTTGGTATGATTCTAAATGTTCTAGGGGACCACTACAGTGGAATCGGAAAGATTAAAAGCACAAATCAACACAAGTATGATGTCCACATACTCCAGGAAGAGAATGGACTGCCTTGGGTGCCTATGATAGAAGACAACCCTGCTTTTCCCCAACTGAGGTTATGGGATTCCTGATGTAATTTTTTGTGCTCATAATTTGGAAGCTCATGTCTTACTGGTGAACTGTTATATGTGAACTCAGTAAACACGATGATGTGAATAATGTCCACAGATATGTGAATGACAACTGTCTGCCCCTCTCCTGCCATCCATGGCTGTAGGACTCACACCTCAGATTGCCTATTGGCTGGTAAGGACAAACTCCAAGTGTGCTAGTAACAGGAGGTCAGGCCTCCCATTTCTTCAGTTTCTTTCAGCAACTTTAATCTGGCCTCATTTGCTTGGTCTCCAGCCCTTAGCTATGTTGCTGAGACTTTAATCTCAGTCTTAGGCCCTTCCGGTCACCAGTCTCTATGGGAACTCCTGCCTTCCCCAAAACAAATGACATCCCTTGTACTTTTATTCTCAGCTTTTCTCACGCTCAACTCTAAACACAGGGGATTGTAAGAGGACTTAGGCACATTAAATGTTCTCTCACAAATAACGACTAACCAAATTCTAGGCCAGTGATTTTCAACATGATGGAGAATCAGAACAACTAATAGATGTTTTCAAGAAATACAGATGGCCCTGACCCTACTCCCAAAGGTTCTTCTGATCTAAGAGATCCAGCAAGGTTAGAGCAACTGTATTTTTAAAGAACCTACGTATGAAGTTGAGAATCTTTCTTTAAATAAATAATGCTTCATTGTGGGTTATTACACACTTTCTGTGCATCAAAGCTTGTGCTAAGCATTTGTGCATGTACACTATCCATTCAACCCAACAGCTTTATGTGGTAAGAACTATTATTAGATCCCCTTTGTAGAGGAGAAAATGGAAGCACAGAGACATATATAGCGATGGAGATGGATTCTAAGGCAGGCAGGTAGACCAGGATACCACTCCTTACCACATGGACGTGTACATAAAACAACAGACAAAAACAACAATAAATGCTTGTGATTTTTCTTTCCTAACTGCAAACATTTCATCTGATTTCATATTCATTTGTATGGTACTGAAAAATAATTTGTAAAATACTTACAGTTGCTCGATTTGTTCAAATTCTTTCCCACCATCTGCATAACAAAAGAAAAACATGCCTACTAAGTTTGGTTCATTATTTTATCTAATATATTTGTTCAATCAAACCTCCCCGTGAGCAAGAAGTCACTGTGCTGTTTGTCCTCTTTAGAATGAAGGGGAGATACGCTGCCTTAGACAGGTAACACCTCTCTCTCCCCCTCTTCTTCTTCATCTGGACTCTAGACCTTTCTGGCATTAGTGATCAAGCCTAATGTAGTTACCTCATATGTTCAAAAATACGATGGAGTTTGTCATTATGTACGTTGTTAGAATTTAGTAAAAAATCAGGAAAGAATATAGGATGTAAAATCAATTTCCTCAAAGGACCATTGTTTTCTCACCCCATAACCGATCAAGCACAGGCTATAAATTACAAAACACAAAAATAGGACACTGACAGGCCAATCTCTCTTTGTGAGAGCTCCAGAATGTTTGAGAAAATATTTTTTAAATGAATTATCTAAGTAAAAGAATAATTATCTTCGAGACCTTTTGTGTCAAGCTATCACAGACTTTTCTCACATATCACCCAATTTGTGCTTAAGGACTCACAAGCACCTAAAAAAGGGGGGAAATGGTATCTTTTTAGCACTAAACTTCTCTTTAGGAATTGCAACAAGAAGACTATGGATAGAGGTTCCTTGCTCACTGTTACCAACCCACGTACTGCTCCAAATATGAAAACTGGATTTTTCTCAAAATCCCTAAAGTCCTTGAAATGCATTGAGTTGTAACACTTATCATAGTAGGTACTTATCATAATTAAGTAATAATATTATCTAAAAAAGAAATCCTACCCAAGGGCTGTTGTTTCTTTTGGGTGTACTTTTCACAAAGCAGAATAATGGTCACTAAAAGAACCACCTCAGCCACTATTGCAAGAAATGGTTTGAGGGGCACCAAATAGCTGAGCACCACGAGCTCAATGTGTTCTTCACTCTCGCCCAGTTGGAACAGCGCGTGGCACCAGTAAGATCCCCCGTCTTCCTCCAAAAGCTGTGTTATCCTGAGCCTCGTCTCATTCGCGTGCGTCCCGTTCACCACGTGCTTATTCTGCTGACTGCCAACGGGAACCTACGGTCAGGAGACATGAAGTCCATTTCTGTCAGATTGCAGAAAAGTCACATGTTCTCCAGCGAGAGTAGACCACATCACAAAATCCCAAAACCAGAGATGTTGGCATGGATGTGGAGAAAAGGGAACACTTCTACACTGCTGGTGGGAATGCAAACTAATACCTTCCTTTTGGAAAGGTGTTTGGAGAACACCTAGAGATCTAAAAATAGACCTGCCATTCGATCCTCTACTACAATTCCTCTACTAGGTATATATCCAGAAGACCAAAAACCACATTATAACAAAGATAAATGTACGAGAATGTTTACTGCAGACCAATTCATAACTGCTAAGTCATAGAAGAAGCCCAAGTGCCCATTGACCCACGAATGGATCAATAAATTGTGGTATATGTACACCATGGAATATTATGCACCCTAAAAGAAAGATGGAGACTTTACCTCTTACCTGTTTACATGGATGGAGCTGGAACATATTCTTCTTAGCAAAGTAACTCAAGAATGGGAAAAAAAGTATCAATGTACTCAGTCTTACTATGAAACCAATTTACAGCTTTCTTATGAAAGCTATAACCCAATTATAGCCCAAGAAGAAGAGGAAAGGAGAGAGGGAGGGGAGGGGGGAGGTTGGGTGGAGGGAGAGTAATTGGTGGGATCACACCTACGGTGCATCTTACAAGGGTACATGTGAAATTAACTAGGTGTAGAATATAAATGTCTTAACACAATAACTAAGAAAATGCCATGAAGGCTATGTTAACCAGTTTGACGAAAGCATTTCAGATTGTGTGTAAAACTAGCACATTGTACACCATGGTTGCATTAATGTACACAGCTATGATTTAATTTTTAAAAAAAGTCACATGTTCTATATGATACAGTTTTAAGCAAAAGCTGTAAGATAGTACCAAGAAAACTGCTTACTAGAAAAAGATATATTAAAAAATTTTAGGAAGTCATATATAACACAGCTTAAGTCTTATCAGAGTTTGATTTCCCAGGTAGTAAAGGAAAAAGTATACTTTGCTATAAGGATTTAGCACTGGATATTGAAAACTACAAAAATGTGACTAGGCCATCATGAGTTAATGCTATATAAGAATTAAAACCAGAAAAAGTCCAGTCATCTGGGTTTCACGTTCTAGCTCTGCCTAGTTCTTCAGCCAAGTATGGCCTCCTCCACAAGCACAGGCACACACTGGAACAACTCCCAGCCCTGAAGGTACTATTTCTGATCATCCCTACAAAGGAAGATCACTCACCCAAACATGGGAGTTCCCCAGGCTGGAAATGAAGTTGCAATTTTCAGACCTTTGGAGCTGATGTATAAGAAATGGTAGGAACCCCTGTGGGCCTGGGATCTAGGTGGGCTGCACCCCTTCTGTTCTTTCATATAGGAAATTATCTCTCTCTGGCAAGCTGGCATCTGTGACTTGCTGGAGTTTTCCCCCAGGCTCACAAGCACTGCACTAAGCTATGCGGAGACTGTTTTATTTAATCTATTTAAATTAAATTTTAATCCCAGGCCGTTTGATGCCGTCCCTGCTCTATCACTCAACTGTTCTGCGCAATAAATGCTAATCTGCATACAAATATTCTCAGGGGTTATCTGAGGAAGAAATGTCTGTGAGTTCATTATTTGTCAAAAAATTACACCGACCTGGCTCCGTGTGCACTGTCTGGGATGCTTATTACAAATGCGCCCTCTCTGAGTCAGAGCTGATAAATCAAAGTGCTGCATTTTTAATAAGTTCTCAGGTGATTTTAATGATGTACATGGTTGATCTACATTTTGGAAAAAGAATAAAGCCACTTGATCTAAGGTTTGATCTGTTCTCAGAGCTTAATATAATTAGATTTGGGCTGTTGTTTTTCACATATTGCTATATCATATTTGCATAAATAAGTTGTGTATTTCAAATACCACAGTGGTTATTTATTTTTAAAAATGTACATGTTTTTAAAAAATATTTATATAAACACATAATTGCTTTTCCTGATCAACAATAAGACCAGCAGAAGTATTAATAGTTTAATATACTTATAGGAATTAGTTAGAACTATTCTATTAAAACATTAAACCTATGTTACCACTGACAGGTCACTCCCTGAGTCCTGTATCTGTTGTCAATCGTCTATGATAGCACCAATTTTGTCTAAGAAGGAATTTCATGTTTCATGGTAAGATCTGCACTCTCTCGTGTTCCCTCTAAAACTGTAGCTTGCCTTTAACGGGATTTTGATTCCAATGCTCACTGGCACCAGGGCAAGAGGAAGGTGTTGCCTAAAGCACAATGTTAAACTTTCCTGTCATTAAAGGATATTTGGAAAGAAGAAAGGAAGCCAGAAGTGATTTACTGAATCACTTAGTTTTTCTTACTATCTGCACTGTAAATAGCCATTTCTCTTAGAAAAATAGGAATTAAAATCAAATGACTTTCCTTAGATATCCCAAGGTCAAAAAAAAAAAAAAAAAGGCCAATGGTATTTACTGATAGAACCCAGGATTTCAGTTACCAAGTTTTCATTTTTTTTTCTAAAATGGTACTATTAATATTTCAGGAGAGAGAAGTCAGAAAAGGTGGCTGGGTTTTTAAATAGTTATTTTCATGAAATAAAAAAAAAATTATTTTTGATGAGGTTATTCCTAAACTGGCCAGCTAAAAATGAGTTGTAACTTCCTTTCAAATAATCTTTTTAAATGTGAAATCTATAAAACAAAGTACCGGCTAAGGAAACATGAAGAGAATCTCCAGAAGTATAACGCAACCCGCTGAAACATCAGATGACAACCCCATCCATCATGGTTCTGTCTTTATGAATACATTCTAGTGAACGAGAGAAAAGAAGTTTAAAGCGTCCCAGGGATTCTGAGTCTCTTCCAGTCTGTTAAACTTTTAACACCATGTTGACAAATTTTATAGATTAATATTCATTTGTTAATATTAGATTTCAAATATTATATTCATATTTATGAAATGAATGGGTTTTTGTTTTCTGCAAATCAAACATATATGATCTTACCTGTACACTCCCATTACTGCTGTACCAGGTCCAATTTAAAGGAAAACAGTCTTCACATTTACATGTCAAGACAGTAGAATCCCCCACGTAAGAGATCAATGGCTTATTTTTCCCGTGAAGTTCGGGTACTAAGAATAATTTAGAGAGATATATGTTACTGAAACAGTTTAAGAAAAGGGAGTGTATTAAATTTGAAGCAGTTTTCTCCCTTAATTTTCTGTTAATGCATCATTTTATGTAGTTTCAGTTATATATAAAATGAAACTAGTTTACAGTAGTTGAGGTGTAGTCAGTAGTAATAACAATAGTAGTGGTTAAATAGCTCCAGTATCACTGTCTCCAATGTAGAAATGAAAGGCCTTCTGTTATTGAGCCTAATAACAAAAGTGTTATAATAAATCACTACATGTTTTAGATAAGAAAGATGCTTCAACTTTTCCAGACTCTTCTGTCTTCTCACCTACAAGTTACCTGCGAGTAATTACTCCCTTCAAAGTTTTAGACTTGGATAGCCTTTGAGTGAGAAGACAAAATTTCCATGATAAGAAATCTTTCATTGACACAGACTTATGAAAATCCAGCAAAGAGTTGGAGAAGTTAGAACATGAGAAAGTAATAAAGGAAATTTAATAGAAAGAGAACAGCATCAGAAAGAAAATGAGATTAAAAAACACTTTCATGTGGTTTTGTAAAAATAAAACCCTGATATTCGTTCTAATAAATTTCTTAGTCAAGAAAGTTTAAAGCAAACACCAATAGTAACAGAATACAAATAAGCACTGAATTTGGAAAAATTAAGTTTTAAGGATAGAAATAACTTGGTAAAGAAAATTAAAACGTGAGAACGTAAGCAATGTTAAGATGAAGGTGATTTAAAAAGGCTGCCTAGTGAAATCAGTTCCTTCTGATTGATCTTGAAGGATATATTATAGAATGCACACTTACTGGAGATATAGAAAAACAAAGATTACTTTTGTTGATTTTTTTTTTTTTACCGATTTTAAACAAGCTTTGTCTTTTTTTTGTTACTTTTGTTTATTCAGTTTGCTAGTTGGCAAAGAATGAATGAAATTATAATGTCTAAACTGTTAACACTATGTTGACAAATTTTATAGACTAATATTCACTTGTTAACATTAGATTTCATATTTGAGAAGGTTAGGGTTAGGAATAGAAAGATCAATTTTAATAGCTAAAGTTAGGCTTCTAGATTAAATACATTTTCCAAGTGCTTCTGAGTTTCTATCAATCAAGGTATTTGCTGGGTATGTGAACTAATGACGAGGAAGAGGAAAATAATTTGGAAATAACTGAAAATGAAAGTATGATTTTCATAACCACCAAAAAAAGGGCTAAAACAGAGTTAAAGAACAGGGTTCCCGTCCCGAGTCAATTAATAGTACAATGGTGATTGATGCAAATTTCCTCTTTTTCCTTATGGTCTACAATGGGTCTGAATTGTTGGATCCAATATAATTCATATATCTTTCTCCCCTTCATCGGGGAGAGTGCTGAATGAGGCTCTACTACTAATACAGAGATGCAAATAGAGGAAGGAATGTCACCTACAAGGCAAGAATGGTGCAGTTACGTAAGAGGGGACGAAGCGCTCGGTAAGTCAGTGGTCCACACTTTCCACAACCATGCTTTGAAGAAATTGAATGTTCTACAATTTTACACTAACCGAAGATGTGAACTACCAATCAGAATTTATAATCCCCCCACTACCAGATTACGAACACCTAGTAAGGAACCACTAGGATGCTTCTGAGGGAGGCGACAGGTGAGGCGGGTATGTGCGACTGAGGACAGTAGCTGATCAGTCATCCCTGCCCAAAGACGCTGGTGAGCCGACTTCACCACAAGACCTTGCAAGCGGGCTTGCTCTGCGGGAGCTACTCTCTCTCTCCACTGGCCACCATCAGGCGGAGGGATTCTAAAGAATGCCTGGTCAATACAGACCCATTTCAAAGGCATGAGTGTTTGAGGGAGCCAAGACTATGTGACAATTGTAAAACAAAAATTTGGGTCCAGAAAATATTTGACTTAGAATTACAGTTTTGGTGTTACTAGCTTTGAGGGCAGGGGCTTGTCCTACCCATCCTATAATACTGCTGCATATGATTAAATAAGACAGCCTAACACGGAAGAAGTGCTTGGCACCTGGTAAACACCACAAAATCCAAACTTTTGTTGTGATGATTCATTGGGATTGCTTTTTTTTTTTTTTTTTTTTTGAAGCAATGTCTTACTCTGTTGACCTTGGTAAAATGCCATGGCATCGCAGCTCACAGCAACTTCAAACCCTTGGGCTCAAGCAATTCTCTTGCCTCAGCCTCCCTAGTAGCTGGGACGACAGGCACTCACTGCAATGACTGGGTATTTTTTGTTTGTTTGTTTGTTTAGCAGGCTCAGGCTGGGTTGGAACCTACCAGCCCCAACCCTAACCGCTGAGCTACAGGTGCTGAGCTGGGATTGCTTTTCTTAATTAAGGTTTTTTACGATTCGTAATGCCCATAGCCTTTCTCCACAGTGATCATTAGCCAGCTTAGCAGGATGGATCATCTTCTTGGGGAAGAATGATTTCTAGAGCAGCTGGCCATACGATGAAGAAAAGAAATAAGACCTATAAAAAAAGGGGAACTGGACCTTCATCTGAAAACATCTCACAACACAGGACTGTGTGCAGACACCCAAGAACAAGGAAGGGCTCCAAAGCCAGCCCTTGGTGGACTGCCCAGTCCGTCTGAGAAAAGATTGTAAAAGAGTAAAATGATAAAAAAAAAAAAAAAAACAGGAAATGAATCCACAAGAGACAGGGAAAAATGAAGAAACAGTAGCTCTGAGAGAAAGCTCTGAGCCAAGAGAAAAATGAAGAAACAGTAGCTCTGAGATGCTGGTGATGGTACCAATCCAGTTTTTTGAATACCACATGGTAAAAAACTTCCAGTGAAGCCCTGAAACAAATTTTACTGTTTTAACCACACTTTTATTCAAATGCCTGGCTAGAGCAGTAGAAGGACATTATGTTTGTATAATAGTAATTATGTTTGTAAAAGTAACTTATGTAACTTTAGTACAAATCTGAACAATTTTAATCAGGGTGCCTAATTACTGCCTCTTCCCAATAAGAATAAAAGAAATTTATTAAAAAGTTTAAAAAAAAAAAATATGTTCCCAGACCTGTGTAGTATATGAAGGACAAAGAACACATGAAATAACTTGACATAGTATTATAAAACCCCAAAATAAAAGGGAAACTGCCTATTCACAACATATTGTTTGTTTTTTTTGTTTGTTTGTTTGTTTGTTTGGGGACAGAGCCTCAAGCTGTCCCCCTGGGTAGAGTGCCATGGCATTACAGCTCACAGCCACCTCCAACTCCTGGGCTCAAGCGAGTCTCCTGCCTCAACCTCCCAAGTAGCTGGGACCACAGGTGCCCGCCACAACGCCCGGCTATTTTTTTTGGTTGCGGCCGTCATTGTTGTTTGGCAGGCCCGGGCTGGATTCGAACCTGCCACCTTAGGTGTATGTGACTGGTGCCTTAGCTGGTTGAGCTACAGGCACCGAGCCAACACATTGTTTTTATAAGAAAAGGCAGAATAAAGCAAATAATACCTTGATGCAACGAGCATGAGCTGAATTTTTAAATAAGAGGGTAACTGCAATCTCTCATTTATAAAAACCTCTCTTTGTAATAAAAATAAATAAGAAAAGTAAAGAGATTGTCGGGCAGCACCTATAGCTCAAGGAGTAGGGCACTGGTCCCATATACTGGGGTTGGTGGGTTCAAGCCCAGCCCCGGCCAAAACAGCAAAACAACAGTAAAGAGATTGTCTCTCCTAGAGGTGTTCTGCTCTAAGCAGCTCCAGCTACTCTTGCTGGTTTCATTCCATTTCTCCGTCCCCTACTCCTTCAGAGCTCAGCTGTAGACCCAGACAGCACCGTAATTGAGGAAAATAACCAGTGTCAAAAAATTGGCAGTGACTCTTGGATCCAAGAGAACAGACCATCCATTTGTCCTAATATTAACTCAACAAGTGACTTAACCTCATTTTTTTTAATGATAAGACAGGATTTTATTAGATAGAACAAAATAGAAAGAAGAAAACAACCAGAGCCTCTGGTGAGGGAGGAGACCCAACTGGGAAAAACCCCTTAAGTTCTTGAGAAACCCGAAAATGTTTAAATGACAAAAATGTAAACCCTCAATTGGGTCAAACCACACTACCTTTTATTCTGCCTTGTTTTTCTCCGAGCAGAACCAGTTTCTTCACTAGGTAGGAGAGGCTGTGGCAATAATGGATACTGGTCTGTGGACTGAGGTTTCTGTTGACCTGTATACAAATTCTTTCCTCTCATTCAGCAGCCTTCCTAATTTCCAGTCCTAGAGAGGAGAATTTTTCTGGATTGGTCCTACATGGTATCGACTAGAACTTTTCTCCCTAAAACCAGGAATTTGGAGGCAGAAAGAACACAACCCCACACTCAGTATTATTTATTTTCTAGTGCAGGAGGTGTGCCTTCTCTCCAGAGTAGTTGGTGGCACACTGAGTGTGGGTTGTTTAGGAATAGGCTAGTCTGCTTCGTGTTGAGATAAGACCCAGTGAGAGAAAGGCAGCCAGCTGTCCATGGGTCAAGCCTGCCAGGGATTTCTACAGCAAGGTTTGTCCCAAGGCTGGGCTACAGGGAAGTGTTTGGGTTTCCCCTTTTTGTGCATATTCCCATATCTTAAACTTTGCTGTGAGAGGGTGTGTGACAGTTAACTTATTCTTGAATATTCTGACAAAGCACTATCAATCACAGTGTTTTTCCACATTGTTTTATCTCACGGCACACTTGAACCTATGTAGTTAAACTTCTATGGCACACTTCAATTATGTTGATCCCTGCCCCCCAAAAGAAAGAGTTAAAAAAAAAAGAAAGAAAGAAAGAAAGAAAAGAATATACTTACTGTGCCTTGAACTTCTCTGGAAAATAATTTAATTAATGGTCTCTAAAAATTTTCCCAGCACACCTAAGATCCTTTCACGGCACACTGGTTGAAAATCTATCAGCTCAATACATTTCTAAGCATACCTCTTTCCAAAAATATCAAATACCTGGTGTGGTTGTATTAATTGGTGAAATGTGAGAATGAAGACGCATTCGAGGGATAAAATCCCACTTGGAAAGATCAGCCCTGTTTTAGAGGAGTTAACTAAAGGCCTGCAGATAAAACAGGGCTGGGGGGCTGGCAAAATAGGGATTCTTTCTGAAGCTCCAGGCTTCCTTCCAGAGCTCAGCTGGAGTTGAGCCCAGCCTGCTGAGTTCCACGTGGAGACACAGAACTCATATCAGTGCGGCTCTGGGACAGTGCAACGATGTCGAGGGCCAGGCCAGGCTCGCCTGAACACAAACATGGCTTTGAAGTGCAGGCGCCGCGGTGGGCACCAGTGAAGGGCACAGATTCTGCCTTCCCAGGTTGTTTATCTCCCAGATATCCTATTTCTTAATGTTAGCACGCTTCTTTCTGGCATCTAGGTCATGCTTTAGCAGGAAAATGTGTGTTGAAATAGGATCAAATATTGAAATTTACCCCTCGGCGAAGAATAAAAAGTGGAAGAAAGATAATACGTGGGAGGAAACCACAACAGAAAATAGGCTGGTTTTCAGAAAGTCTCCGTGAGGCACGTGCTTGGAATGCCTACTGACAGCAGCAAGGGGCTTTTCCACAAAACCGTAGGGGTTCTATGAGATTTGGGGAGGAACACATGGTTATCCTATGAAACCACCCCAATTAATATCAAGATCAGGCTATAGACGGCAGATGACTGACAATGACCAAGGGCTGACATGGGGAAGCTGAGCCCAAAATTCTGCTTTCTTTCCATCTCTTCTGTTTTCTTTAGCCCTAAATTAATGGCTAAAGTAACATAAACCCTTCCTCTGCTCTGCTACATACGGCTGATAACCATATCGTCAAAGACTGTTTACTGAATTTCTCCAGAGGGATTCAGAAGTTACAGCTGATTCTATGATGCTACTTTTCATACTTCTGGATACTTTTGGGGAAGACGGATTGCTGAGCCATGACAGGTTGCTTAGCATTTTGTACCATCACATCTCACTGTGACCTCCAAGAGTTCTTGTTCTTTGCCAACTAAATGTCTACATGCTTTCTACTAAGAGAGGTTAATGTTGGTGCATATTATGTGAATACTCAGAGTAGTTTTCAGCAGTTACTCAGAATACTTGACCCAGTACTGAGAAACACTGTGGACCATCACTCATCTTTCTTGAGCACAATGTTACCACCAACACATGAGCAGCTGCGAGCTTCCAGGGTGCACCTGTGCCATCTCCCCTGTCCTGGTATCAGAAGCTAAACATGCAATGTCAGCAGGGCATTTCGTTTAGTTTTGTTTTGTTTTTGCCTTGTACTAATCGGTGATGTTGAGACTCTTTCACCATCTTCTAGAAATACATCACCCGGCTCCCCTAAGGACAGAAGCAGGGACTTTGCTGATGAATCATTCTGAAGGTTCAGACTCATGCACTATAGTTGACTCATGTAGTCAATGGCAGAAAACAAGTTTTGGCTCAATTTAAAATAGAGGACAAAAACTTTTCATCTACATTCAATTGTAATGCTAAGAAAAGGTCATTGCTCTCTTTAGAAAAAAAACCATCAACACACCATGTAGAGAAAGAATATCATACAACATTTACAGAAATAGTCACCATTCTATAAGCCTTAAAGAGCTAATTAAATAACTATAACATGAATTATTCTGTAGATGTCTTTAAATTCTACTGAACTAAAATTATTGCTCCCAGCAGTGTTCAATTCAGATGAATTATAGAGAACTGTTTTATCAAGAAAGATCCAGAAGGAACCGCCTTATTAATTTTATAAATATCTTTAGGTTATAGTATCTACTTAAAAATCATAATAGAGTGAAATGGGCAGTAAAAAACAAAATAGCCAAAGTGCTTTAAGCAAACTGGAAACAAAAAGTAAATATTCAATGACTCTTTGCATTCAGTAGAGACTTGGTTTAAAACTTAAGCCCTGTGTTCGTGTTCCTGGCCCCAGCTAGCATCATCTTAGTTTTCTCAATATTGCTGAGGAGTTAAGAGTCCTTCCCCAAGAACATTTGGCGTTAAATGCACTGGTATGTTGAAAAGTAAAATGTGTCCGTTAACCTTCACATTATAGGCAAGAATGATTACTTCCATATAATAATATAAGTAACTTACTACAAGACAGCTAACCAGAAAAAAATGTAAAATATTTAATATTTAAACTTTAAGTGGGCATGATTAGCACATATTACCAGACAACAGCGCTATTCTGAAGGAAAACTAAAGAAAAAAAAACAAATCAGTGTTGAAAACTGAACCTCCAGGGAGCGCTTTAAGTCACAAGGTTTGATGAGCATTTCCTTGGGACCTATAAGTTTTCTTTACATACATTTAAAAGACTTAATAAAACATGATTCTGGGGGTTTTGAATGCATGGGTGTTTGATACTCTTTTCTGCCCATTTGGAAGGAAGAGAGAACAAAAAGAAAGAAAAGAAAAGAGAAAAAAGAGAAAGGAAAAGAAGAATGAAGGGGGAGAAGAATGGAGGGAAGGAAAGAAGGGAAAATGGGGGAATGAGAAGGAAACGAGAGAATAAGAGAGTAGGCCAGGAAGGTTAGGCAAACAAGAAGAAAAAGGAGTGAAATGCAGAAGCAAAGGAAACAGAAAGGAAATGTGCACCGTGTGTCTACTCCTCCACGGGGTTCAATGGGGCTAACAGAGGAAGGGAAGTTAAGGACGAATATACGTGATCAAAACAATCGCAGAATGGCACTATGTATCTGCCTTTAGGGAGATCAAATGTATAAATACAATTAGATTTACCAACTTGGAATAATTCCAAAACCAGGCAAAGGAAGTGAGTCCGTGAGAGACTGCAGTGAAGGACGTAATAGTGAACCACCTGAGCCACGGCTGGGGGGGAGCAGGGCATGCTGCTGTTGGTGGGGCCTGGGGGCGGCATCTATTCTCAGACAGGAGAGCTTTTAGGAAGAGCAGAGAACACTCTTCACGTTCCCTCCTGAATTAACTCAAAACAAAGCCCAAAGTAACAAATGTGGTAACAGATTCCATTTCCCAAATACCAGTGCAGATACCGTAGTTCACTAATTCACCACAAAATACTTTTTCATGAAAACAATTATCTGATTCAAACAACTAACCTTTATTATGAGATTGAGACCTTTGACATTTTGGTTTAATGACGATAATAGTAAAATACTTTGGTTTGTTTGTTCCCATGGGAGAGAGCTGTGGATGACATTCTGAGGTTTGTAAATATTTTTAAATGTCCTTTCTTCTCAAGACAAAAAGTGGGCAATCCTCTGTGCATCTCCAGATTTATTTTTAAACTTTATGAATCCCTAAAATTCCACTTCCTGGAGCCACTGGTATAGAACATCAAAACAAAATAAATTCTCACACAATGGGAGCATAACAATTTAGAAATTTGGAAGACTATTTTCTTATATATATATATATATATATTTTTTTTTTTTTTGAGACAGAGTCTTAAGCTGCCACCCTGGATAGAGTGCCATAGCATCACAGTTCATAGAAACTTTTGGCTATTGGGTTTAAGCGATTCTCTTGCCTCAGCCTCCCAAGTAGCTGGGACTACAGGTGCCCGCCACAATGCTCAGCTATTTGTTGTTGTTGTTGCAGTTGTCATTGTTGTTTTAGCTGACCTGAGCCGAGTTTGAACCTGCCAGCCTCTGTGTATGTGGCCGCACCCTACCCACTGAGCTACAGGCACCATCCTGGAGGACTATTTTCAAAGCTCTGGAGAATATTCTCCTAAGCAAAGTATCACAAGAATGGAAAAATAAGTATCACATGCACTCAGTACTAATTTGAAATTACTAGTTTAACAAATACATAATCAGATGAAAAAAAACTAAATTAAATTCAAATGGGGGGTGGGGAAGGGGGTTGGGTATGTTCCCGCCCAGCGGGTACATTGCACAGGTGCAGGGCACACTTCCTGGGTGAAAGACACAGTGCAATGCAGACCTCAACCTTACAGAAGCAAGGCAGGTAACCTAATCATGGGTACCCTACCATTAACCTAACGTTTTAAAAAAAGTTTCAAATTTAGAGAACAAATAAATAAATTCAAGAGACTGATATGATGTATAAATAATGTGGTAGGGTGGCCTTTTGAACTAAACGTGCTTTGAATTGGGGAGTGGAAGGAATCAGGAGGAAGTAGATGGGAGATGCAAGACCATTATGAAGGCCACCTCTTGTGATTCAGTGGGAAACATTTTCCTTCAGTTGTTTTATGCTTATTGTTGTAATGCTAATTTAAAAATAGGGCTAGACTCAGAAATCTAAGAACAAAATGCCAAAGATATTAATTATTCCTCAAGTTATTAATACTGACCTTTGAAATTAAATGTTCCCCTTAGTACTTTTTCCTCTTGAAAGAGACAAGAATAACTTCCCATTTGTTTGCTATTACTGATGGTTAACCTAAAGATAAGACAAGATGTTAATAAGAGCTTAGTTCTCAAAAACCTTCTCAATGAAAACACGTAACCATTAATCAAAATGTAAAAATAGAGATCCGGTAAATATGCAAATCTAAATATTAGCATAACATCCAGAAGACTGGAAAAGAAAGAATGTTTTGTCAACTAAAATATTTGGAATGGAGCTCATTTTTCCTAGCAACAGAGGTTTAAGTGTTTTATACTCACAGGTATTGGGTATATAGGATATTTCCTGTTGCACTGGTGGGATAATTATTCTCAAGCACATCATCACCTTTTTTCCAGGTCACATTTACTGAATTCAGATCTCCAGAGGTTGTCAGCTCACATATGAGCTTCACAGCAGAAGGCCTGTCTAACGTGATGTTTTTCTCTATCGGCATAGTGGAATATTCTACAGCACAAAGAAGACAAAACGTGACAGTTACATTTGGGTGAAATTCAATATGTAATACATTTTAAGTTATTAACA
>NW_003852400.1:46200157-46246733 GCF_000181295.1 Otolemur garnettii | reverse complement strand
GTGGGAATGAGGTGACGCTTTCTCTCTTCAGTAACCATGTTGTTGGCGGTTACTCCAAGAACACTTTGTGTGCAATGTCAGTGATATACTGTATTTTACCATTCCCAGTCTTAAGAATCTGTAGGGGCTGGACTCACAGATTTAAGACACAATTTAAATAGACATTCTGTGGTTCTGAACTTTAACTGAATTTAAAATATTTGTGTGAATTCATGAGGTGTTTATCTTAGAAGAAAACACACACACACCCCTATTGCACGGTGGAAGCTCTATAGATTGACCTCCCAAGGGACTGTGACAAACTGGTCAACATACAGAGGTGGTCAACATAAAGGACTAGGCCCACTGTACTGACACATCCATGTGGCACATGTCCAGTCTGTGAAAATGAGGTCAACTGAAGGAAACGGTCAGTGTAGGGAGGCGATTGACTATGGAGGTTCTAGTGTGTATGAGTGTATATACACACACACACACATATACACATGACACAGAGAATGCTAAAAGATGGTATATACATTTTAAGAAAAGAAAAAAATTGCAGTTACCCAATAACAAAAGATGAATACAGGTCATGCTGAGCACCTCTGTGACTGCAGAGTCTAACCCGGCTTAAGAATTACAAATTTCATACAGTTTTTTCCTTTCATAAAACGTTTCTTCCTTTCTTTTTTGGCACACTCTGTATTTTGAAGGGGTTCAAAATATGCTACTGTGACATATATATTCTGATCTGAAGCCATTTGAGTTCCTAAAGCCCCTTCACTGACTAAAAGCAGAACTTCCCAAAAGAACTAAAAAAAAAAGCCTCAATTGTCATAAATGCCCCTCCGAGGAACAACGGAGCAGAGAAGATTGCCTCTTATCACCACCTGGGAGTCTTCACACCACACCTAAACAGACACTGTCACAAAACCATCATGTCTCCCATCTATTCTCCCAAGCGCTTATTTTTCTTTCCAAAAAGTGATTTTTTTTCCCCTACGTGGACTTTCTCCCCCTCCTATTACTCTATTAAGATCATATGTGAACCCCAAATTCTAACTGCCCCTTTGAGCCACATCTTTTTTCTAGAAACTCTTTTACACATAGAATTAAGTGTGTTTTTTCTTGCCAATCTGTCCTTTGTCAGTTTATCTTCCTCTGAACCAAGATAGTAGAGGAAAAGTCCTTTCTACCCGACAGTTCGGTCAGGAGGATGAGATGGTGGGGACTCCCTGCCCCACACGCAGAGTCAGAGCCTGAACCTGAATTTCCACTGTCTAGTGTGAGCTTCACTCACTGTGGCCCAGATTTCTACGGAGGAGTCAGTCATGTGAGCGCAGTACGATCCTCTCATCTTCTCTTTCTTCTGTTTAATCCTCAGACTCTGAACCACTACCTCTTGGACAACACGCACGTACACCCACACAAACACACAAACATGCCCCAGTTAGAAAGGATATATAGAGCCAGTTTTAATTTTAAACGGTGGGAAATAGGTCAGGTTCAGTGGCTCATAGCCACAAGCATTTGGGATGCTGAGGCAAGCAGACTGCTTGCGGCCAGGAGTTTAAAACCAGCCTGAGCAAAAGTGAGTCCCCATCTCTACAAAAAAAAATAGTAAAACTAGCCAGGCCTGGTGACACACACATTTAGTCCCAGCTACTCTGGAGGCTGAGGTAGGAGGATCACTGGACCTAAGAGTTGGAGGCTGCAGTGAGCTACTATGCACACACAGTCTATCCTGGGCCATGAAGAGTCTGTCTCAAAACACAAACAAACCAACCTAGGAGCTTTATGCAGAGAACTGGAAGGAAAGGAAAAAGATCTAGCATGTACCTTGCTTGCCCCGTACTAACTGTACTACTGGCTAACAAAATAGCAGAGAAGGAAAACTTTCTCTTCATAGAGTTCCAGCAAATAAATAAAAAGGAAAGCGCAGAATATACTATAAGGATGTCGTAGCCTGAGTAGATCGTGATTCTAGGCATCTTGCATCACCTGCAAACTGGCCTCTTGAGCCGTGGTTCTCCACCTTCCTAATGCCGCGACCCTTTAATATAATTTCTCATGTTGTGGTGACTCCCAACCATAAAATTATTTTCATTGCTACTTCATAACTGTCATTTTGCTACTGTTATGAATGGTAATGTAAATATCTGATATGCAGGACGTATTTTCAGTGTTACAAAGGGGTCGCGACCCACAGGTTGAGAACCGCTGCTCTTGAGGAAGAGTACCCCACAACCTAGGAAGTATCTTGTCAGATGGGGAGGGGGGACCTTTAAACTGGTTAAGTCTCTAGGTCCAATTTTCAGTCTATGGGAAGCACAGAGGATAGAAGAACATTACACCATCTCATGAACGTCATTAGCAAAATCCAGACTGTGGGAAAACTCTACAAGGTGACTGGTCTGTTTTTTTCAACCAATAATTTTTAAAAGAGGGAGAGTGCTTACCAATCTAATGGGCACAATATAAGGGTACACAGCATACCCCCCTGGGTGAAGGGTCCAACTACAACTTGAACTTTGTACCTTCGAAATGCAAACAATCTAACCTAATCCTGGGTACCCTCATATTACTCTGAAATATAAATAGAGAGAAAGAGAATTAACTATATTAAGAAAACTTAAAGATCATCAAGATACTTTTAAAAATGGCTATAAAGTAAATTCAAAACTAAACTCTAATATTTAGGGATGTACACCGGGTAATAAAATATAGAAAAGCAGGGACGTGAGAATAAGAATCAGAACAGCGGTAGTTACTCTCAAAAGGAAGGGAAGGGGCTGTATGTGGGAGAGGGTGCTACATTATATAGGAACACTTCCCAAGCTCGTCTACTACTCAATAAGGGTATGGTATGCTTCAAAGAAAAGAAAGAACATAAAGGAAATATTATATCACTTTTAATTACATTTAAAACTTCACAAAATGCTTCCTGAAGCAATGACCAGGTGCAAAGTTTGCAAACAGCAAAGTGCTTTGTGAGCACACGCTTGAAATAACTGCTCGTGTAACTGTAAAATTGCTGAATTGAATTTTATGCTCAGGAAAGAAAAATAACATTTGATGTCTCAGACACTGCCAGAGACTACCTATTCCTTGAAGTTCCCTTCACTTGGCTTCTCTTTCATTCTCCTAGGAGACTTTAAACATTTTGCTCACCCCACCAACTTCTTCCAACTGCCCCTCAAATGTTGGTGTCCCTTGGTATTTTGTTCGCTGGTCTTTTTACTTCTCAATTTGAGATTCCTGCCTGTATTGAACTCAATTTTTACCTCTCATACTTCTTGCAAAACTCTAAGCCTCACTCACGACTTCTTTCTTGATCGCAGGGCCCACAGCTCCAGGTGTCTACTGAGCATCAAACTGCCTATCTCAGGGGAAGTTCAGACTCACCGTATCAGAGGGAAGATCCATTAGCACTCAGTGAACTGTAACACAGAGTCACATGCTGCAGTGTTCAGTTGATTCTACCTCTGGAATGTCAGTCACATTTGTCCAGTTTTCTTCAACCTTCCTTAATATATATATTTTTTTAATCAGGCCCAGGCAAATGACCTCCTAAGTCCTCTTGGCTACTTTCTCTTCCTCCATCTATTTTTTTATAATGACACCAAAGTTGTCCTAAAAGTAAAACTCAAAAGTATTGAACTGCCCTGAGTAGAAACTTTTCATTTGCAAAACAAAGTATCTTTACATTGGATGCCACAGTTTCCTTATTTGTAAAATGCAACAATAGGTATTTCATGAGACTGTAGAAAGTGCTACCGTACGAAGGGTACTAGGAACATCATTTAGCAATTCCTCAATAAATGCCTATACTGCTCACCACTATCTCACTGGGAAATACAATAAAGCCTAACACAGATGGTGATAAGAGGGAGATGCTGATCATATCATTTAATCTTCACAACAGCTTTATGAGATTTATGAGGTAAGTATCATTGTTATCACTCTTACTTTACAAACAAAGCCGAGAGGTGGCTACTTTGTCTAAGATGCCACATTTAGATAATGGGCAGCACTGAATATCGTATTTAGAGAAGGCTAAGTCCAGATTGTCACACCCAATAGTATATATGCCAATGCTCAAAGATGTGAAATTGCCATGATAATGACATTATCATCCTCAAATTATTGATCTAAGATTTTAAGTAAAAGAAAATATTAGTCTGATAACTAGAATCTACAGAGACCTCAAACTAAGCAATAAGAAAAGAATAAATAACCCCATTTCTATATGAGCAAGAGACTTGAACAGAAAATTCTCTGATGAAGATAGGTGCATGGCCTACAAACATATGAAAAAATGCTCATCATCCTTAATCATCAGAGAAATGCAAATGAAAACCACTTTGAGATATCTTCTAACTCCAGTAAGATTAGCCCACATCACAAAATCCCAAAACTACAGATGCTGGCATGGATATGGAGAGAAGGGAACACTTCTATACTGTTGGTGGGTATGCAAGCTAATACAGCCTTTTCGGAAAGAAGTTTAGAGAATACCCAAGGAAATAAAAGTAGATCTACCATTTGATCCTGCAATTCCTCTACCAGGTATAGACCCAGATGATCAAAAATTATTTTACAACAAAGACACTTGCACCAGAATGTTTATTGCAGCCCAATTTATAATAGCCAAGACACGGAAACAGCTCAAGTGCCCATCAACCCATGAATGGATTAACAAATTATGTGTATGTACACCATGGAATACTATGCAGCCATTAAAAAGACAGAGACTTCACATCTTTTATGTTTACCTGGATGGAGCTAGAACATATTCTTCTTAGTAAAGTATCTCAAGAATGGGAAAAAATGTATCCAATGTACTCAGTACTACAATGAAATCAATATATAACCACCTACACATTTATACAATTGGCAAAACATAAGTATAGTCCATAAAGTAGAAGGGAAGAGGAAAGAGAGGGGAGGGAGGGGGATGGGAGGAGGGATGGTATTTGGGGGAACCTCACCTAATGTGCATGATGCAATGGTACATTTCCAAACTATTAAGAAATGAGTATAATTGTAATGGATGTATTACTTGGTTCAATGTAGACACTTCACATTATATATCAAAGCAGTATCCTGAACCCCATAAATGCATCAATGTACAAACTTATGATTTAATAAAAAATAATTAATTATAAAAAAAAGAATGGAAAGAGCTGAAAAAATATATATGTTAAAAGAATATGAAGCAGATTTGTAACATAGCAATGTACATTTTGGTTGTAATGCTAGATGAATGGTGTGATCAACACATGAAGACATTCACATTGTCAGTTAAACACGCTCTTATAGAATTTAAAATGCAATGTAGCCTTTCTTAGTGGAAGGTAATCCTCCAGCTTTAATTGTTATCAAGCTCTTACTGTTATCCTAATTGTTTCCAATAATAATTTGCAGGTGCTTCTGCAGCTTGCCTTCCTTCCTCACAAGAAATCACGGCATCAAAAAAAAAAAAGTAAAAGAAACTCTACCTTTTACATATTTTGTGGTTAGCCAACAAACTAATGTGAGCTCAATGCATAATGTTTAACTTCCCTACTATTGCACAACGACAAGATATTTCTGCTGTTTCAGATTGTTGCAAAAACTTGCTTGACATCCACGTTTCTAAGACTACAGTTTCTAAACAGTAGTACAGCGTGCAGTTTCTAAAACATATTTTCAAAGGAATGTTCTTAAGCCATATAGTAGTTTATATTTGTCTAAGTATGTTCTTTATTTCAAAATTAAAATTTTAAAAGCATATGGACCTTTCAGCAATTTTCAATCTTCAGAGAAATGATATTTAGATTTTCTTGGGTCCATTTAGAACCCAATCTCTTTAGCCAGTCATTAAAAATAAAAGTCTACTTATTTATGTTTGAAAAAAATGATAAAAGTCAATGAAAACTTGTATAGGACAGTTCTTTCAAACAGGTTTTACTTACAAATAGTCGGGTGAATTGCAATGTGTCCACTATGGAACACGTGCCTGAAGCTGAGACAGAAACTCTGCAGCCCCATCAGCTTCCCCACGGCAGTCCAAGAGGTCCCTGTTCTGTCCTAAAACACAGAGGAAACCTGCAGAATCCTATAGAAACAGTCAGAAGGCCACCCTGACATGAGGCCAATGCCCGATGAGAAAGTGAAGAGATTAAAAACAAACCAAAAAAAAGGTGAAATACTCTTAACATTCATGATATGCTTCTTACCATATGAACTTGAACTGACTTTATAAAATAACTCCTTTGAATACTAATAAATTATCTTAAACTCTGTATCCAAAATCTATGAAGACCCCTGTTCTTTGAGTCCTCTAATTTTACCTCTTTCCCAAAACAAATTTCATATTAAAGTGAAGAAATAGGATTATGTTTTCATTGAATCTATCAACAGGTTATTTATATGACCTCAGATTAGTGCAAGACTGACGCGATATATCCTAAAATATAGGTGGCTCCTTAATTCCATACCCTTAAAATGTAAAATCACCAATGTGCACAGAAAAACCAGAAAGGATATAAATCCAACTTCAGTAAAAGCACACATATGTTTTTATATACTTTTATATGTATATAAAATCTCCAAGTCTTCCTTTGGGAATCTCTCAAGATCTACAAACTATGTAGCTAACATTTCAGGAATGCAGCCTAGTCTCAGACTTTTAGGACATTTCAAGATTAAACATCCTCATGTATTTATCTTCATTTGTTCTTTATGAGGTATTTGTTCTCAGTCCTTATGTTAAATATTGTTATTGTCATGAAATTTAGCCTCTTTAATTCTGTGAAGGCAAAAGTGGAAACCTAATATACACATGTGTAAGTAAGAAAAATAAATTTAAAAAAAAAAAGATACAGACATCTTCAAAAGGAAGAGAAATGGTAGAAAATGTGGATGGCTTCTACACAAGTGGAGCCAGATTTCCCAAAATAATTCACTAAAGACTTAGCAATATTCTGAAAAAAAAAAAAATGAGCTAACATTATTCAAGAGGAGATGCTGGTTTCCTTTTATTAAATAAAGCTCCTGTTGGTCACTGTTCTCCTCCAATTCAATTAGTACCAGGTATTAAGACATTTAATGAATATTTCTCTACTTCCTAAACTGATTTAAAATCCTTTCAAAGAAAAATGAAAAACAGTACACACTTCTGTGTGAATTCCAGACTTGTATATTTCTTGTTTTCAACATTGTAATATTTGAGAAAATTATATTGAATGATAATCCAACAATTAAATATATTTTGCTACTGCATAGAGACTATAACATTATTATAATAGTATTATAACTATTATTTATATCAAGTATAGGAAAATGGTTACATTATAGCAAATGGTTACATTGTTTTAGTGATCAAATAGGTTTACTTGCCATTATTTTCAAATAATTATCACAAAGTTAATCTAACACTGTAGCAGTAGACATTTATCATATTTTTGGACAACCAGAATCTGAACCCATTTCCCCTCCCTGTAAAGTTAGGTGAGAAGCAAAACCCTTTCCCTACCTATGGAATCAAGTTATCCTTTCTTGGCTGAGAGCAGCGGCTCATGCCTATAATCCTAGCACTCTGAGAGGCTGAGACTGGTGGATTGCCTGAGCTCAGAAGTTCAAGACCAGCCTGAGCAAGAGCAAAACCCTATCTCTACCAAAACCAGAAAAATCTAGCCAGGCATGGTCGTTCATGCCTGTAGTCCCAACTACTTAGGAGGCTGAGACAAGAGGATTGCTCAAGCCCAATAGTTTGAGGTTGCTGTGAGCTATGATGCCACAGCACTCCACCTAGGGCAACAGGGTGAGACTCTGTCTCAATAAAAAAAAGATATCTTTTCTCTATAACCCACTGAGGGCTAGGGCGTGGCCACTAAACTGATCATATTCTCCCACATAGGGCTTTAAAACTAAAGCGAAGGATTTAAGGACCTAGAAATTAATCAGAATAGCAATGGTGTCTTAGTTTGTTTGCATTTGTTACAAATTATCTGAGCCTGGGTAATTTTTAAAGCAAAGAGGCTTATTTGGCTTATGGTTCTGCCGGCTATGTGAGAAGCTTGGCACTAGCACCTGCTTCTGATGAGGGCCACAGGAAGCTTGTACTTGTGGAGGAAGGCAAAGGGGGGGCAGATGTGTCAGGAGGCAAGGAAAGGGGCAAGAGAGGAGAGGCCGGGCTCTTGTAACAACCCTCTCACGGGAACTAGCAGAACAAGAACTCACTCATTGCCTCAGGGAGGGCACCAAGCCATTCATACAGAATCCATCCCCATGAGCCAAACACCCCCACAGGCCCCAGCTCCAACAATGGAAATCAAATGTCAGTGTGAAATTTGGAGGGGACCAACATCCAAACCCCACAAAATGGCAAGTGTCTGGCAATGAGAGCGCGTCATTCTTCATTGACCCGTTTATTCAACATCTGTTCACTAAACACCAACTACTTGTATAACTGGCCTTGCAAAGTGACCCAAGTTCTTTTTTGTTCTCTCCCCCAATATCTCAGACTTTCAGAACATTCGATCCAAAAGAGCAGAACATTGTAAGCTCCTTGCTTAACTAACTTCTCCACAGAACTTCCTAAGGACTCACCAGACCTCACCAACAGCCAGCTGACTTCCGGAAACAGACCACCTACAGATTCCGTGATTTCAAAGCCCACACAATTCCATAGCCCACAAAAAAAGTCCTTGCCCTTAGCTGGTTGGGAAATATTTCCCATCTATGGCTTTCAATAAGCCCTTTCTTCCCAGGCAATGCTCATTGTCTCAGTACAATCAATAGAAAGGGTCATTATCTCACTGTCTTTCTGTGTGGTGAGCAAACACATCTAGACAGACCTCTTTTGCATTCAGTAACACATGCCTTTCATTTATCCATTCATTCAACAATTTTACTAGAAACCTACTATGTGTCTTTATTCAAGAATCCAGCACCAGCAGAAACATCGTAAGCATATTATTTCATTGTGCCTTGCTGTCCTCTGAGATCCTTAGCATTCTACAATTTGGTTTCCAGCCTTTCCACTAATTCTGCTAGCCAAAATCTTCCATTTAATACATGATTTCTTATTTAGCTTGTTATAGACTGTTTCTGTGCTTGAAATTATAAGCCTAGTCCATACACACCTGTCAAAACTTACATACTTCAATTATGCCTCCGTCCATTCAATGATTAAACTTCTATAGCACTTATATCATTTAGCAGCTGACAAAGATCTAAAACATACTGTAATATTTGGTCCCCAAATCAATTCTGTACCGTAATAGTCATAACACCTCTTCAGCCTACTGGATAGGTAATACCTAAGGTTATGTGGAAAGCAAGGTCCAGGCTAGGGATAAAGTCCAGGCCTCAGAACACCTGGTCCCTGGCACCGCACAGATCTCTCCATGCCCAGTCTTCCCCTTTTGTTCTTAGAGCTATAAATCACAGTTTTATATGTTTCCTTGTTTCTTTTGCATTTGGAAATCAGAAGCATCTCATGCCATCATAACTTGCCTCCTGATGGAAAGTTCTTACTTATTTTGAGCCGTTTTGCACAACACACATTCACTTTAATGTGATGGAAGAAGGGTCAGCAAATGAAAATGCTCTATCATCAGATTCCCCAGGATAAGGAATCATTTACATTCTGAAATGGAATAGTCTAATTTCAAAATTATTTCTGTAGTAGAACTATTTCAGAAATAAATCAGAGGAAATCTCAAGTAGAACTCCCCCCCCCCCACATACACAAATACTCTATAAAACTGATAAACATGTCATACAATTAATCAAGACTGGAGTGGTGTAAAAAACATTCAAGACGGACTTGTTCATGCCCTCATCTTCTTTCTCCATCATGGTTATAGCATATAGAACAAAGCAATTAAAAAATAACTAGATTTTGTCAAAGAAGAGCTAAAGACAGAGATGTCAGGATCCCAACACATCCAGATGAGGGCACATAAATATCTGATGTAAATTGGAAGTGTGACCTACATAACTTTGCAAACTACAAGTGCTTACACCAGGATGTCGGTCCTTGAGATTTGGTCTTCTATCAGTGGTTTGCATGTCATGGTGTCCACTTCCTAAGTGCTAAAAATAAACTCAGCCTCCTCCCAAAGAGTTGGATCCTATAGGCCCAGGTACATGCTTTTTAGTACACACTCAGGTGTACTCAGGCCCAGGTACATGCTTTTTAGTACACACTCAGGTGTACTCAGGAGGTGTGTGCCTCTGTCACAGACAGCGCTCCCCTATCTGCACACTATTTCCAAGTCTCTATCACAGCACCTTTATTTGTTTACTTTTCTGAACTTGGCACTGATACTATCTTTTTAATTAATTTGTTGAATTATTTATTCATCACCTCTCCCCACTGAAATGAAAACTATCTGACATTAGGGGGAGGGGAGCAGAAAGATAAGTCCATAGTGTTCACCACTGGGAAACAGGCTTTCAATATTTGTTGAACCAATTTTAATAATGCAAGTGGCTCTTGGAATACAGTATTTAAGATACTAAGTCATTTCTCTAGGTAGATAAGGTATCCTGCTTTGACTGAAGGTTCAGTCTTATTAAAACTCTGCCTCATGAAGTATATAAGGAATTAAGGCAGAAAGTATTTGAAGAAATATGCAAGAAATGTTTAAGAAGTTCTTTTCTCACATAGTTGGTTCATTTATAAATAAATTTGTTCAGTACACATGTGTTTATATGCTATATGTGTTACAGAGGTGATTTAAAATTTGTTCATTCTAGATGGGGAGATATGGTTCAAACATAAATAACTACAATTAAGTTCAACAGCAATAGACATTCTAAATCAAATGAGATCTAAATCACAGATGACAATACAATATCATAAAAATTCTCCTCAAAATTAATCTAGTGAGTCTGTGAAGAATCAGTCAAAATCCAAGCATACTTTTTATGGAACTTGATTTTTAAAAGTCTACATAAAAGAATAAAGGTCAAAAAAATAGAAAGCCTATTTTTCAATAATATATAAAGATATAAATGTTTTAAAATTAGTGTTAATGACCTATAAAATGTCAAAAAATCAATGGCATAAAATAGACAGAATTTGGCTTGGTGCCCATCTGTCAGTGGTTAGGGTGCTGGCCACATACACTGGGGCTGGAGAGTTAAAACCAGGCCAGGGCCTGCCAAACAACAATGACAAGGCAACAAAAAAACAGCCAGGCCTTGTGGGCGCCTGTAGTCCCAGCTACTTGGGAGGCTGAGGCAAGAGAATTGCTTAAGTCCAAGAGTTTGAGGTTGCTGTGAGCTGTGATGCCGCAGCACTCTATCCAGGGCAACATAATGAGACTCTATCTCAAAAAATAAATAAATAAATAAATAAATAAAAATAGAATTTTCAAGACTGCAAGCCAAAACCTTTTAGTGGATCAGGAAATTAATTTAGTAGTGATCAATGGCTTTGTTTTAGACGAGAACAGAAATTAGCAGAGCACAACATACTCTTAGGTATAGGTGTTGAATGGATGTTTGTGCTGTATGTGTGTGAATGTGTGAGTGGGGCATCACGTTACAACACAAAATTCATTCTTGCTTTGGGTGGCACTTTAATAAGTTTAGAAAACACTAGAAGAATAAAAAAACAGAACAGAGTTTGGGAATCAGAAATATGATTAGGGTGATTATTTCAAAATCATTAAGAAAAGGAGAATTGTTCCATCAAGGGTATCGAGACATTAACTATCTGTATAAAATAGTAACAATAAAGTTAATTTCCTGTCACATAAAAAGGAGAGGGTGAGAAACTATAAAAACAGAGAAATCAGGATGAAATTTCTTCACAATGAAAAAAAGAGGGAAAGTTTAACCACTGGGAGAAAATACTCGTAACTTCTAGAAAAAGTACAGACTCGGCATCCAAAATTCACACCTAATTTATTTAAATAAATCACAAAAGTAAACGTGATAGCAAAATGGATACAGGATATTAATAAATAAACACATAAAAACAAAAGTACGTAACACACACACAAAAGCACGGCTAACGCCACAATGCAAATCAAAACAAAAATAAGGTAGCTTCTCACACTCACTGGCAAAGCCATGAGAGTCCACTAATATCAAGGACTGGTAGGGACAACAGGAAAGTTACACTCAAATACGTGCGTGGAGATAAAGGACAAACTTTCTAGATACTGTGAAGGGCGATTTGAAAGTACCTATTAAATAAATATGTACATAATTCCTAACTGAGCCATTCTACTTTGTGACATTTATCCTAGAGAAACACTAACAATCATGCCAACTGAGATGCATGTAGGGTATTCCTTGTTATGTAAGTTTATAACAGAAAAGAACATATAAGTAAACCAGGGCCCATTAAGAGCAAAGCGTCTCAGTAACGTGGTGTATTTATACTGTGCCTACAAGTAAAGACAGAAGCTAGATCCATATGTCACATGGCAAGATCTCTGAAACTGGTATTGAATGACAGAAAGCGATTTTCAGAAAAAGACACATGGACTCATACCACTAATGTGAAAAAATACAAAACAACTCTGAGAAGAAACCTATGAAAGGGGCTTCAAGGAGGGGGGACAAGGGCCTAGCCTGATGAACAAGCACGTCTGGAGGGCCCAAAAGAATGTGAGTGTGAGGAAACCAAGGACCCAGAAAGAGCCAATAATCCATGACCAGTCGCAAAGAGAGGCACAGAGAGGCCAGGGAAAGACTTGCAACCAATTTCCCAAAGGAAAGGGTGCTTATCTGTCCCTGTGCACAGCCTGTGCCCCTGGGCCTCTCACCTTTTCTCCATCATGAGAGGCCCCCACTTCCAACTCTCTCTGGAAGTGCTCTAAACGTTCCCTTTGTGCTTAAATAAAATGTCTCTGTTACACTGAAACGGGTGTGGGTTACTTTTACTCTATTCACGCTGCCTATGCTGCTGCAGTTTTATCTTCTGTTTCCACACATTTTTGCTTTGAATGACCGCCATGTCAGATGAACTATCACGCTCAGCCAAATACCTGAACCAGGTCAACTGGGTTTGGGGAACTGGGACCCCCGAGCCCCCATGAATATTATATTGTGTCCATGGGTAAACACACAGAGCCTGAGAAAGAAACAAGCTGAACAGAAGTCACCACTGGAAAAGAGGAGAGAGAACACAGAAGTGGCAGATCGTTCAACAGGACTTAGGATAGGGGTCATGTTATTTTATCACTGGAAGTTTTATTCGGCTATTTTTTGGATCTGAGGGGTTTTTAATAGCACCATATTCATTTCTTGTGTTTCTCATGTTTTTAATATTTCTTCTTTTCTATCCTTCCATAGTATTTCTATGATCTGTAGGTCTGGAATGTCTAATCCGATTGCTCCTGGGCTCTCAGTGTTAGAGGCTGCTTCATTGTTTTTTATATTTTTGCCTTGGGACATGTTGGGACATGTGTCAGTAGGGACTCCAATGCCAGGCTGGATAATACATACTTACACAGACATTTTTCAATTGCTTTTTTGTGGAAATACTACCTGCCCGGGGTCATTTTGTGTTATTTCTCAACTTTGAGGCTATACAAATACAGGTGGCCCATAAAGTTTATGTGCAATTTAAAATAGTTGTCTTGAAATGCAAGTAATGTAAATTTGTAATCCAAACCTCATTGGGAGCAGGCCCATATGTTTGAATGATCAGGGGAATCTTGCAAAGTTTGGGGTGATGTTTTGTTTGTTTATTAAATTTTTTAATGTTACTTTTAAATGAGAGAAAACAGTGAGAGTCTTTTGTTGTCAGTACAAAATAAAACTGAAAAAAACTGTCAAAGGGTCATCTTACACTGCCTGCTGGTTTTCTTTTCCCCTAGATCAAACCTTTCACTGTCTTTGCAGGACAGCAAGAAGCATCGCTTTCTAGAGATTTTCAGTTTCAACTCCCCTCCTTCCATGAATTTAAGGCCTCATTTTTGTATTTCTGTTTTTTTATTTTTTTAGAAACAGGACAGAGGTTTTTATTGACAGGTAGAAAGACCGATAAGCAAAAGAGGGAAACAAAAGTGGGGGAACAGATCCTCTGGCAGCAGAGGGGGATATAAGTGGGAGGCCACTGTTAGTAGATTTCTGTGCCTCTTAAAACTCAAGTGTCTAAGGAACAAACAGGAACCTGACACAACAGTAAGTCACAGGTCTGGGGTCCCGATCACCAGTTTTGGCCGGTGGAAACTGTCTTTCGTGTACTTAGCTATATATTTAAAAGAATGTTTTACTATATTTTAGGTATTTGTAGTTGTGGCAAGTGGGTTTGTAGATTCTCTAATTGACTATAACGCTGGAAATAATGTTTTAATATTTTAAAACCTGAACTCATCTTTACTTACATAGTTAAAAATTAATAAAAACAGTAAATACTTATCAGAGAAACAAAAACAGTGATTGTCTAAATGTGTTTTACTGAAGATGTGGCTTTTGACCCAATTCTCAGAGACAGGCAAGATGTGAACACCAGATGGATGGGGGGGAAGAGAGGGGTCATGTGTCTGTGATTCGGCACCATCATCCCACTTTGCGGGAAGAGTCTTTATCAAATGTTAACCATGACGATATATTAAACCATGTTTCTTCCTGTGAAGAGGGGATGGGAAACATTTGCAGGGCTTTTTATGTGAAGAACAGTGGGGGTTGGCTGGCGAAGTGGCTCATACCTGTATTCCCAGCACTCTGGGAGGTCAAAGCAGGTGGATTGCCTAAGCTCAGAAGTTCATGACCAGCCTGAGCTACAGTGAGACCTCCTGTCTGAAAATAGCCAGGGAATGTGGTGAGTGCCTATTGTCCCAGCTACTCAGGAGGCTGAGGCCCGAGGATCACTTAAGCCCAAGAGTTTGAGGTTGCTGTGAGCTATAACACCACTACACTCAAACCCAGGGTAATAGAGTGTAACTCGGTCTCAAAAAAAAAAAAAAAAAAAGCACTGGGGCTAATTTTCAACTGCAGATAATTTTGTCCCTCACAGGACACTTGGCAATATCCCGTGATGTTTTTGGTTGTCACGACATAGGGGGTACTGCTCATATCTGATGGCTAAAGCTTAGGAATGCAGCTAAACAGCCTGCAACACCCAACAGACCCCACGACAAAGAACATCTGTCCCCAAGGTCAGTATTTCTACTACTGAGAAACCCTGGTGCACAGCAGAAGTCACCGGCAGCCCCTTGTGTAGCTACAATGGGTCCCTCTTCCCCTTTGCCTCTCTCTCACTCTCTGTCAATGTTATGCCTCTGGACATCAATAGTCTATACTTCAGATTTAATGAAAATCTTTCTAAAAACTATCACAAACATTTGCACCTCACTGGAACTATTTTAGAATCTCTGCAACCAAGTGTCTGAGCAGACAAAGACAGGGGACCCTTGCTTCTTTCCTTCTCCGCCTTCTCAATCACCTGCCCCTAGAATCGAGCCTCTTGACCACCTCACTAGAGGCAACATGGCTGTCTTTCCTCACCTTGACTGATCCTTCCAGACCTTACATTGTGCCTTAGTCTGACCTTCTGCACATCTAATGTTTGCTTATGCTGCATCCATGGATCACGAGGACTTTGCCTGGACAGCTGGTAAACCAGTATGGTAAATAAAATGTGCCACCGGGTTAACGTGGGAGACCTAATGCCAGTATTACCAGGCTGGTCTCTAAGGTTAAACTGTCACACACCATTTCAGACACTCAACACTCATACAAATAATGAATTCCCAAAACTACTGACATTGGAAAATTTAGTCTAGTGGTGTAAAAACAGCCCATTATCAAAGGATAGGTTTAAAAAACCTAGTGGTAGCAGAGAGAAAAAAAATACTTTTAATTTTAGTCAAATCAGTTATACGTCCACAAACTAAACAAATGCAATTTCTAAAACTAACCTTTTTAGAAATAAGGCAGTTAAAATAGCTCTACTTTTGTAATCAGCCTTCTTAAAATAGATATAATTGTTTTTAATGCTATTCAAAGAAAGGAGTAATTCAGTGTTAAGAAAGGCTCCAAAGCATAACAGTTAATGGCACAGACTGCCTGGGTTCAAAACCACAAGCTCCAACTCAGGACCTGTGATTATGGCCAGTTCACCGCATTTCTTTGCACCTCTCTTTCCTTGTCTGCAAATGACAAATACATTATTTGCAATAGTATTCACCTCAGAGCGTTGTCATATGGATGAAGTGGTGTTTAGAAATCTGCAGACAGTACATAGTCAACATCGCGAGTTTGTAAAACAAACAAGCCAGTACATGTGGGCAGCGTGATCAGGCTGTAGTCAGCCAATTACCAGAGTGTCCTGCGTTTTCATGTTTGCTCAGACTTACAGCAAGCTCAAGTCCAGGGGCCCAAGAGCAAGAGGAAAGCCTAACCAAAGTTTGCTCGAGCCAAGATAAAGGTTAAGGAATGGACATTTGTGAACAATCATTCTCTGTAGGACTATAGGAATACTAGTTTAATACTAGTTTATTCTTTTATTAGAATAAAAAAAAATAGCTAGCAGTCGAACCCTTTAGACAGGTTAAGTGACTAAACAGCCAACCTGGCATCAATGAAAATGTCTATTTCTCACTCTCACCTTGAGCACTGACCCTTTGTTTCTAGGCCCCAGCTGTACTGTGTAAGAGGTGCTCCACTGCCAACGCTGTCAGGTTACTTAAAGAATACGCAAACTTATGTTTCCCAAGAGTCTCTTTCTCTCTCTTTTTTTTTTCCTCCAGCTTAGATGCAAGAAACATTTCATCCCAGCAGAAGTAAACAGCTGGAACATGCAGGGAGTAAAAGAACCAGTAACAGCAAAGAAGCACAGAAGTGTTGCAACTATTTTTTACAAAGTAAAAATGAGCTCCATATATTGGGAAAGAGACATTTGGGAACAAACAAGTACTGCACAAAGTCATAAAAATGCCCCACCAAGAAGCCCAGTGCAGACATTCCACTGGCATCTGGTTGGGAAACGCACAGACTCTCACACACAATCACGCCTTCTACTCCTGAGAAACACATGGGAAGAAACAGTTCTTAAGACTCAAGGACAGTTAACAAGTGGACATACATTTTATAAGAAAAAAGTACTTATTGTTTAATAAACAAGTTCATAATATTTTAAATTCCAATTATATCATTTTACTATCGTTACTAAAATAGATTAATGACTCTTACGAATTAAAAAAAAAAAAAAACTGAGATTACTTTTGAAACACTGGAATCCAAAACCGTGAGAGAAAAAGCAGAGCTCAGTTTAACTTTGGGATTCTTCACTTGTTGTCCCCAACACGGTCATTGACTCATCTGAGACCATCTTCAATGTCTCAGGCTAAAGGTTTTCCAGCAGGATGCAGGATTTTGCCTCTTGACATAGAGTGATATTAACAGTAATCGATGTAATTACTATTGATAATAGTAAATAGAAATTGATAAAAACATCAGAGTATCGGCAAACCGAACTTAATCTTCTCTTATCTCAGATATTCCCCTTCTAAGAACCTCTTTTTAGCCGTACCACATCTGGAATGGCTTCCTCCCCCCTGCAGCCAGAGCACAATGTCCTGACCACATTAGATTCTCTTCAGACTAATTATAATTGTGCCATATACAATAGTTCACCAAACTATGAACAGGGATTAGCACTTCATGAAGCAAAAAGCAACAGGTTAGTTAAAAAAAAAAAAAAATTAAACATCTTATTTTGGCATTGTGATATTTACAATATGGTACATTTACCAGTCAGTGATATGTTATGAATCTCCAAGGAATGGTTAGAGTCTATTGCCATCATGTCGTCTTCTTGGACCGGTAGAGTTGTAAAAGGTGAATCTGTAAGAGAAAGAAGGTGAGATTATACATTCTTACCAAGGCCGAATAACTATCCAAAAACCTCTTTGCAACAGCTACAATGTTATTATACACCATGAAGGAAAAACAGTGTTTTCAGGAAGCTCTAAAGCTTATATGCTTCAAAGATATTCAGAAATAGATTGGGCAATTAAATGTGATGTTTCTGATTTTTTTTTTCCATAGTCTTCTTGTACCTGAAAGTCCTTACTGACTTGGCAATCTAAATTTTATTTTTAAGCTTTTTAAATAAGAGTCATTGTATTTAAGCTTTTTTAAAATAAAAACTTCCCGTTTTCTGATACTACAATTATAATTGCTTTACCAGACATAAATAAACTCCAGACACTGAGGAATCAGAGAGTGCAAGAAACGGGAAAGACAAGGACAGGCAGAAAAGACAGGAGAACAAAGAGGAACAGGCTCTCTGCAGCGGAGGGCGTAAAAAATCAAACTGAAAGCCCTGGACACGAGGGCACAGAGGATAAACCGGTCACTCGGTGAGTTCAGGCTATTGGTTTCCAGCCATGGTTCCAATGAGGCACATCCTCTAACTCCCGAGTTGCCTCTATCATTTCTCTCTCCTTTCAAAAACCTTATTAAAAAAAAAAAAAATTCCATTTCAACCCTCCTCCCTCTCCTCAAAGCTCTGTACACTACCCAGTGTTCCTCTGACTTTTGTACCCCAGAATTTACCTTCCAGGAGTAGGACCCCAACTCTGTCAAACAAGTGGACGAGGAGCTTGTATCATAAACTTGGCTGCATTCTTTCAATATTCCATTCACCATAAATTAAACCTGAGCCTTTTCTGTTGCTTTTTCTTGTTTTAATACTCTGTCTAGAAAGTTATTCCTGGTCTGAGATTAGATTAGCACTTCTTTCCTTTCTTATACACGTATGCAAAACATTATCAAAGTTGGCATTTCTTTTGTTGCTGTAGTTTTATACATTCTTTTCATAAAATTACCTAATAAAAAATGGACCTAGCAGAATCTAGCTCTCCAATAGGCTGTGTTCCAAAGGTCTAATCATCTCTAACACAGCTTTGGAAGTTGAAATTCATTTTCTCATAAAATAATCCTTTAATAATATACTTAAATCGCACTACCCTCTGACAGAGATTATCCGGGAAAATATGTCCTGAGTTTCTCACTGGGCTAGCTGGAAGGCAAAAGCTTTCCTCCACCCGCACCCCATATTCCTTCATTCATATTCATACACCCCTCCTCCCGCCTTTCCTCTTGCTTTCTCTCTGAAAGACACAAACACACACATAAACACCACTAAACAGGCTCTCATCAACATTATTTTTCTAATGAAAATGTCTTTTTTCACCCCCCATTCTTAGGGATAGCTCACTGGAGGTTTTATTCAAGAGGAAATATTTCAGAATGATCAAGGCAGATGCTATTCCTTTACAGATAGGAAGTCAGGAGGAGATGGACGGGAAGGAAAGAGTCCTTGGTACCTCCTGCTCAGGGAAGCTTGCAAAGCATAAGCTTTGAGAGCTGCGCTTCCTGGCCAGTTAGTGCTCGTTCCTTGGCCTAGTCCACGACGGAGCAGAATGCCATCCTGAGGGGTTCTGACCACACGTTTTATCTTTACACAAGCCCATAATTCTTTTGAGACTGTCCATCATGGTGTTTTATTATTAGTATGCACACTATTAGTAAGAGTGACATAAACTCAAAAAATGCTTTCTCTCATCCTTGTTCACATTTCACTTAAGTGAACAGATGGAGCACCGGATACAACTCGACTCTGATGGTGAGGAAGAGGCTGAGTAAAGTCAGGCTCCAAAGGGCTACGTGGATTGCAGTAGCGGGTGTTCAGGCTCATAACTGTGACCAAGAGTAATTAAAATTTGAGAGTAACAACCATCTATACCTCGTACGGACTAAACGAGCCTGTATATTCTACACAAGTTGGCATCTGAGCTGCAGTGTGGAGCCTACCTTGGAGGTGGAAGGAAGGTAAAGAAAATGCCACCGAGATGAGCTCTGATGCTGGCGCTGTGTTCCCCTTACTGACCACCAGGACCAGCCCACCCGGGGCCTGCATTAGAACAAGAAGACAGTGGGGTTCTAAGCTTGGCTTGGGTGGAAATCTAAGCTCTCCAGTAGTTGAAAGAATAGGAATGGAAGGAGCAACCAAGCTTCAGGAGGGAGAGAAGTCTGGGCAGTCCCAGGATATGCCAGTTGTTGAGGCCGTTTCCAACTGCCAGTCACATATCAAAGATACAATCACCACCTGTATGCCAAATTCATATTCCCTTTAAAGTATCTCAATCAGGCTCCAGTTTTCACTGAACAATCCTGAACGCAGAAGAACATGTATAACGGTGGCGATTTTTTGCCTTGGGAGAAGTCCCTGGAAGACAGAATATATACCAATGCCCTGAGAGGAAAGGCAGGACAGACCACAAACGGTGTCGGAATAGTAAGAAGGAGAAGTTCTTTGTGTAGAAAAGATATTTTTTAACTAAAAAAGTGAACGTAAACCTTCTTGTTTTCAGTTGGAGGACGGCTGGCAGGTGGCTGATTCCACTAACATTGGAGTTTAAAAAAACTGGCAGGAGATTGGGGCCGATGTGGCCTGAATACTTCCCTTAAGAGATCAGACTGAGTCACAAAACCAAGTATAAAATGGAGAGATAGGAATTCTGAGTCCTAATCCAAGTTCTGTCACTGATTTGTTACTTACGGTTTCGAAATATGCACCCAGCTCAGTCTTTGACAATACGTCTCTACTGAGAACCTCATTTCATAGGGAGAAAAAAGAAGGATCAGAGAAGGTGCAGAAATGCACGTAATAGTGCCTAGATTATAACATGCATTCCTCCAGTCATCATACTCACCCCTTGCTAAATCATTGCTGGAAATGTTCTACCTGGCTTCCTTTAGTGGCAAAAATGCTAGCATAAAAGAGTAATGTCAAACAGTTACTCTGAAGATTAAAAGAAGTTTGTTTTTTTGTTCCTTTTGCGGAGGAGATGAGGCATAAGACTTTTGCATCAAAGAACTGAGTAACATTCTAATTTTCACTTATTACTGTTTCATGTGAAATAGCAGAATGGCCCCTGCTTAGATGTTTTCCACATATTACATTTTAAAATAGGCATTGCTGGAACAGCCTACAATTTATGCTCTTAACACTTTCAAATGAAATAATCATGTTATAATTCTACTCAAAATATTACAGTAACTTTTCACATATTTCATTTGGGGGCTTCATTTAATTGAAATAAATTGGGAAGGAAAAAAGAGGTAACACTAGAAAGCTACATTGGATTTTAGGATTTGCTTTAATGAAAGCAGGAAATAAATTCAATTACATCTCCAATTAAGAATAAACATTCTCTCTAAATCCCCCCAAATCTCTTTGTTATAGTTTAAAATTATGGAAAGGCCTAGACTTCATTAAGGAAAAAGTATAAGAAGCAAGCATTATTAAAATAAATATAATTCTTTCTCTTTACGTATCTTATCTATGTATTGATTGCTATCAACATCTGCAACTAAAATTATTTTAATAAAATTTAATCTTTAAAAATCTTAATTTTAGGGCAGCACCCGTAGCTCAGTGGGTGGGGTGCCAGCCACATACACCTAGGCTGGCGGGTTCGAACCTGGCCCAGGCCAGCTAAAACAACAATGACAACTGCAAGAAAAAATAGCCAAGCATTGTGGTGGGCACCTGTAGTCCCAGCTACTTGGGACGATGAGGCAAGAGAACCGGTTGAGCCCAAGAGTTTGAGGTTGCTGTAAGCTGTGACACCACAGCACTCTACCCAGGGATTACAACTTGAGGCTCTGTCTCAAAAAAAAAAAAAAAATCTTAATTTTAAAGTTCTGATATATAGCATTATTTATGTGCTTCACAATTACAGAAACGCTACAATTTAGGAATGAATCATATATACTATTTATAAAATGAAGATTTGGAAATCAGAATGTATTTCCTCATGAGAGCAATATTATATATAAGCATGAGCTGTCACACCAAATCGTAAAAGCCATTTGTGCCATGATATGGCTAAGCTGTGGCTTTAGAAAACCTAGTTACCAAGTAAAATATTGCCTATAAACAGTGCATTTAGAGTTCTATTTCTGGGTTCTACGACTATGCCATGCCCATCCCCATCCTTAACTGCAATCGGAGAAAGAAAAGAGAAGAACTATGGCTACTCTGAGTCCTGAAAATCATCCTTCGGAGAAAGTGCATGAAGAAAAGAAGAAAGAAAAAAAAAGATTTGTCAAGAAAATTCAAGTCATTCTGAAGAGGCCATTTGTAAGTCAGACTTTCTAAGTCAGGAACAGATAACAGTATACAGAAAACTCTAGATGTTTGATACAATATGGGAACTATTGGATGAGAAGGTCATTTATAGACAAAAAAAGTCCTTAAAAAAGTCTAAGGACAAGCATGGTACGCACTTTTACTTGCCTTATAAAGCTACATGTACAACCTAATCATGGAATAGAAATAGATTGTTCTTTCATTATAACACATTTTATAATAAAATACATATCCAAGTTCAGTGTGGAAATTCTGTTTCAAATCACCTCTACATAGTTCATTAGGAGCCTTTAACAGTAAGTCTTATGCCAAATACAACTCTAAATAAAAAGTAAAAACCCAAAAGGGTAGCTAAGATATTTACTCCTTCTAAAAACAGATATTTTAAATATTTCACTTGCTAGGTTAGCCTTTGATAAGACTTGGATTCTGTTCAGTGGTTCTCCACTGGGGATGATTTTGCCCCACAGGCAACATTTGGCAAACGTTTGAAGGCATTTCATTTGTCCCAACTGAGGGAAGATTACTACATTTATTTAGTATGTTGTATTCATTTCCATAACAAATTATCTTAAATTAGGTGTCATAAAAAAACTACTACAAATTTGGTGGTAAAAACAACAGTAGTTTATTCTTTCACATTCCTGAAGGCTGGGAGTCTGAAGGCAAAGCCATACTCCCTGGGAAGACTCCAGGGAAGCACCCTTCCTCGCCTCTGCCTCCCTCGCATCTGGGAGTTGTCAGCAATCACTAGAGCTGACAGCTGCATCACTAATCCCTGTCTCTGTCTTCACAGGGTCATCGTCCTTCTGTGTGTGTCTATGTCTGCACATCCAAATCTCCCTCTTTTTTCTTTGATAAAAACAAAGTCATAGGGATTAAGGCTGACTTTAATCTAGTATGATCCCATTTGAATTTATTACATCTGCCGAAGACCTTACTCCTAAATAAGGTCACTTTCACAGGTACCAAAGGTCAGAACATAAATATACAAGGGGTCTGAAAAAAAAATGTATGCACATTTTAAGAGATGTTATCTATTGATTACTTTTCAAAGTTTGAGTTGCAGTAGCAATCCGTAGTATGACATCCACAGCAGTTCTTGCAAATGCAAAAGTCAACATGATCTGGTATATATTGAGTATTGCAATTTTAATACAATGTGTCTCTTTCTTAAAATGTGGGAACTTTTTTTGAAATCCACTGTATTTGAGGAGGGATAAATAATTCACTGGCTATCTATGTAGAGGCCAGGGTTACTGCTAAACATTTCGTAATAATAATCCCCACAACAAAGAATTATCCAGCCCAAATGTCAATAATACCAAGGTTGAAAATCCTGATTTTTAATAATCTTCAACATATTTTTAACAATCTTCAAATGGCCCTGGGGCCTAAGGTCATGTTATATATAATTTAGGTGCAGATATTTTAAAGCATCAACATTTCTTGCTACCCTTCACTACCAACCACATCCTCCTTCCAGGACCCTATTTTGAGGATATTTTAGGAAGAAACACCACTTGCCAGATAGAGTGCTGAAATGCAAACCAGGAAACCAGTGATAGCTATTAGCCAGCTCACTGTTCTTGGCTATGATATCACATGAAAGCACTTTGGGTTTCAAGATCAATTAAATGAGATCTCTAAATTCCCTTTCAGGTTCTCAGAACTGTAACTGTAAGGCTATAAAAATATCCTGGTTTGAGATTAAGAACACATTAGTTATGATCATCTTAATAACTTTAAAAATACCAAAAAAGTGTTATTTTCAATGAGAAAGAATAACACTTTCTTTTAGAAAGAATAACGATAACATCTATTTCTTCCGTACCAACATTTGAGGCAGTTTGTCGTGTCTGAATAGCGATGATGTTTTATTAGTAGTAGAGAGTTCATTTTTAACAAAGTGTTGTAAAATTTGTTCCTTTACATCAGCTTCTTTGTCATATGTTGTTTCCTTATATTGTGAAATATGTAAGATCATCTATAAAAAATTAACTTGAAAAGATTACAATCTAGGACAAACAGCCTCAACACATATAATTTGTTTCTGTTCAAGGGCACATACTCCTTTGGAAAATGGTACCTAAGAAGATAAATCGATGGCCATTTTTCAACTATCATTTTCTTTTAAGTGTAATTTTACTTTTAATTGTTTTGTTGTTGTTGAAGTTGTCATTGTTGTTCAGCTGGCCAGAGCTGGGCTCCAACCCGCCAGCCTCGGTGCCTGTGGCTGGCACTTTAGTTTAATGCCTTCCTTAACTCAAGTCTTCTCAGAAAGAATTGAATTACTTCTTTGTTTCTTTTCAAATAGAAACTTAGTTTCAATGTCAAGATCAGGACATTTTTTCTCCTGAACCACATGCGACTTAGTTTCAATGTCAAGATCAGGACATTTTTTCCCTTGAACCACATGCCAGTGAGTAAGTTGCTGTCTTGGTCACCCACATATCTCTAGAACATTGCTGTATATTCCATACAAAGGGCATTTCCCTACACAGATCCCAATCCTGCCACTATACAAAGGGCATTTCCCTACACAGATCCCAATCCTGCCACTATACAAAGGGCATTTCCCTACACAGATCCCAATCCTGCCACTAAAATCAGGAGATGAGCATCTCATCTATGCAGCACCATTTCATCCTCATGCCCCATTTATGTTCCAACTAAAGTCCTTATAATATACTAATAAAATGTGCTAGCTCAGAATGGCCTGTGGCCCTTAGCTGGTTGTTTCTCCAGCCCTTCCTGACCGTGAGGCTTACCAAACAGAACTCCCAGGAGAGTTCTCCGGTGATGATTAGATTTGAGGTAGGCACCTTGGAGAGGAATATCACAGAGGGAATGCTGAATTCTTCTCCTTGAACCCTATCAGATGGAACACTGTTGTGTGTGTGAGCTTTTAGTGATGATTTTCACTTTGATCATTTGATCAAAGTGGTGTTTCTCAAGCTTTTCCACTGGAAAGGTACTCTTTCCCCCTTTGCATTAATAAGAATTTTGTAGGGAGTTACTTTGAAACTGTACTATTTTGTGCTTCACTAAATTTTCCATTGATTTATTTAATTAATTTTTATCAGTATGGACTCATGAATCCATTCTCTAAGAAGTCCTGGCCGCTGTTCAGAAGGAACAGTATTAGAGTCTAAGATCTAAGTCTACTCAGAGCTGTTGGGAAATCACTGCTCCATCTCAGTGGACAGAACTAAGAATACATGCATGAACATTCACATAAACACACATACAACATACATGTAATGTAAGTAGTATGAACATGTGTATATATGATATGCAAGCTATAACACCCCACCATCCTTACTAGGCTTGGCCTCTGAGACCCTGATCTGGGCCCTTTCTGCTCCACCTGCCAAGGAAGGACACCTCCCTCCTCTCCCCCCACTCAATGGCTATTCAGGGAAAGATGGGAGGGAGAGGAAAAGCAGGAAAAGTGGTGAGGGGGACAGAAGAGCAAGAAGAAGAGTCAGTTGAACTAATTCTTAACAAGCGTTGGAGGGTAGGCTTATAGTTAATTTGTTCCTTCAAACAGTTTGAACACTCGCAAAGATTAAAAACTGCTAGCACTGTCTTCTGAGATACGGACTACCAATGTCACAAACCTGTGGGTGTCAGATTATATTTGTTTCAAAAAATAGTGTTAGTAGGCAGCTGCTCTTTGGGGCATGCATAGACTAGGGAAAGAGGTTGAACAAGGATACACGAAACCCAGGTCCTCTGAAAGTTACAATGGTCATGTCAAATGACCCCACGACAAACATTTCTCAAAAGATAAATACAACCCATTGTCCTAATTTCTTTCACGTAACATTTGTAATAATGATGTTTAAATATTCCTATTTACATAATATTTTCCTTTAAAAAGATATTGTATATTTCTTATTTAATTAAAAAGCCCTACAAGAGTCCAGGTGAGTCCCTTTGCCTAACTTTATTCCAAGATTCAAACTGTGTCAGTATTTCCTTCAGCTCCAATCAAACATTTAGACTGTGTCCTCTGTCGGTGGTTCCAGATTTTCAATGACATACCTGATTAGCACAGAGGGACGACTCAGCACTGAGCACTGTGTGTAAACATTGTGTTTAAGTACACAAATGTTGGATTGATTGATGCCAAATTTCCTGCTCCCGCTGCTTAACTGAGAGTGTAGACTTGGGCAATTACTTAACCTAAGCCCCAATTTCCTCATCTGAAAGCCAGAAATAATAAAAGCTAACTCCTAGTGCAATGCCTGGCACATAATTGTTACATAGTAAATGTGATAATTTATAGCCATTTTTATTACAAAAATTTGGCTCCAAGTCTTAGGTGAATGATATTCCTATCTCCCAGTATGTATTTAAAGCATCTGGATTAAAATATCTGATGAACCTCACAATATCATTTAGCCAACAGGAAATTGAATTTCATAGAGATCGATACAGTATGTTGAAAACAAGCTGAGGTTGCCCAATAACTTTTAATTTGGGCTTCAAATTAGATACTAACTTCATGCCTTTTATCTGAAATACCATTCCATAATTTCAGCTTAAGTAGAGATAAAAGGACAGCTTTTACACCATATATAAACACAGATATCCACTCCCCCGTGGCATCCCACCTACTTACACCTTCATTTATCCTACTTTTTAATTTGTTTCCTGTTTTTTCCCCTTTAGAAATCTGCTCTGGATAGCAATTTAAATGAACAGAATGAGTATCTATCTAACAGCACATTCTCGGGCCGTATCAGTTTATGCAACAGTTTTCCACCTGGTTAGAATCATATGAGTAGCTGTTAAAACACCTAATATCCAGGCCAAACAAACCAGAGATGTTGAGGGCAAGATCCAGGCATCAGTATTTTTAAAACTCTCTGGTAGTTCTGACATACGGCCAAGGAGAACCAAAGTTCTGGAACTAAACCAGAACGCACTGGTTCTCAAAACTGGAATACTCCGAGGGGAATAACAGGTCAAGGATAAAAGAACTAGTGGTAACCAGAGGCGGAGGGAATATACTGGATAATTCTTCACAAGTGGAATAATGGAAAAGAAATATAGGGCAAGGCAAAAGGTTACCCACAATATTTTACCCAAGTTGTTAATTAAGCCTATTAAAGGCCATATAAAAACTGAATAGTCTTACCTTTTGATTAATCTCTCCTTCTTTATGGTATGTTTCAAAACATCTACATCTACATCTTTCATGCTATAAGCGCATGAAAATAAATTCTCACGAAAGGTTGAAAACTTTGCGTGGAATAGTCCTGATTCTAGTTACCGACGGCCGTTACACACCAGCCTGAGAGGTTGGTGTGTTGTTACCCTTACTGGCTGCTACGACTTAAAGGTTTACAACACTGAAACCCGAATCACAAGGTAGGTTAAACGGACTATTCTATAAATAAAAAACAATTATAAACAGGTAAAGGGAAATGGCAAATTTGGTGTTGACTTTGGTAATGGTTTGCACATAAACTTCTCAAAATGTCTTAAACAAACAAAAGGAAAGAAACAACACCCCAAAACTCTGTTCTCAAAGACTATGGTGTCAAAAGAAGAGAGATGAACGTGATCCTGTAAGTCGTTACGACTTTGGTTGGTTACTTGGTCATGATTTTTTGCTCCACTCAGCTCTGGGAAACATCCTCAAAGCCAATGCACCTGCTAGGAGGAATGAAAGAGGTGACACTTGGGCCTTACTAGCCGTTCCAGCGGCAGGAGCAGGCCTGGGGTTGCGGCTTCCAGATCTTAGCACAGGCCAAAGTCTGGCCCCCCACCCACCCACGCGTCCTGCGCCCTGTTCCTGGGAGAAACCAGACCCTGCCCTACCACCCACGCCTCCGACTCTCGGGGCGCTGCCGCTTCCAGATACACGCCTAGGAGCGGAGGAGCGCGAGCCGCCGGCTCCCCGGCTCAGCTTAGGTAACCCCAGTCTGGCCAATGGGAGGCCGCCGCCGCCGTCCGCGCCCGCGCCCGCGCCGGCATCGCGCGCCTCGGCCCTGAGCCCGGCTGTGCCCGGCTGTGCCCGCCGCCCGCCGGGACCCGAACCCCGCGCGCTCCTTCCCGCGCGCCCTCCGCCCTTCCACCCAGCCCTCGCGTCCGTCCCACCTGGATCCTCGCCGTCCGCCAGGCTCGGGAGCGCGGCGACGAGAAGGCACAGGAAGGGAAGCAGCGCGAGCGTCAGTCCGCGGAGTCCCCGCAGGCCGAGGAGGGCGCGCATGGCGCGGGAGGATCCGCCGCGGTCCTGCCGCAGACCGCTCCGTCGGCTCGCTGCCCTCGGTGTCCCGAGTCCCCGTGCACACTCGCCGATGGCCCAGGGCCCGCTGCCAGTCCTGGGGGCGGACGCGCGAGCGAGGCGGAGTGGGAGGGGCCGGGCTGGCTGCCCTATTCCCCCGAGAGGCTCTCGCTGCGCCCGGCCCTCCATCAATTATGCAGCCGGCTGCCGGCTCCGGCGCGCCCGGATGTGCGGTGCCTCCTCCAGCCGCATCCTCGCGGGCCTCCACCCTGTGGGCTGCGGCAGGGCGGACCGGAGTTTGCTTAAAGTGCCTGGGAAGGTGATGCTTAGCCCACCCTCAGGGGGAGGTCGTAGCCTCTGCAGGTCCTCTGAGGCGTGATTCACTTATTTACTTTGTGGGACAGATGAGAAGGAGAACCCTTTACTGCTCCCTTTATCCCGTACTTCTCTGGGGTTTCTTATCTTATGTTTGCGCTGGATTGAGATTCTATCCAGCTGCCCACAGCCTGGACTAATCTTCCTTTGCTCTGCCTGCCAATCACAGACACCCTCTCTTCCAGTCTCTGAAGGCTGAAGCGCTTCTCTCTAAAGTTTCAGATTCCCAAGGGCCCTTAGTGTGTCTGATTTTATTTTACTTATGTTTGCTTAGTCTAACAGCTTTGGGCAACCACTGAGAACCAAGAAACAAAAACTAAAGTCGATACTTTGTAACCATATAAAGATGTGTACCTTTGTTACGCTACAGTGTTTAAGATAATGCTGCCCCTTAACCGAGCACGGCCGCAGTTTGCGATTTTCAGTGCCCCCAGCCGAAATAAAACAACCAAAATCTAGACCTTTATCTGGGAACGGAGGAGAAAGCTACATTGTAACATAAAAACATCTTGAGAGTTGATGACTGTCTAGAATGTTGTAACACATTAAAAGATACTGGTCAAATCCTTCTCAGGAGCTCCGTTCCTTCTCCCTTTGTTTTTTAAAGGTTAGCTTTGATAGCCATAAATTCAAAATATATCCGTGTCAAACAAACAAAAGGGGGGACTGAAAGAAATGTTAGATAAAAATTTTGAAAACTGATCTGTTTAGCAAGAACGATGTTTACTCCAGACAGGAGTAGTTGATTTTTAATTGGCATGCATTACTAAAAGATTACTCTGTTTCTACTTTAGTTATTATATGTGTAAAACTTTGAAAGGAATGTACATTATTCAAATTGGTGAGAGAATATGAGTGATACAATTCATGCAATATTATCTCCCATGTGCCAGACACTGTGTTCAAAATAAGCTGAATAAATGTTTTGCATATAACGTGTGTGAGCGTGCACACACACACACACAAGTTAATATAATGAATTATGTATCTGTGAACTACAAATCCAAGGAAAGCCTCTTCTCAGTCACAAAATTATGATTATGATGATAAAACCTTTCAAACAAAGTCTTTTAAGAGACATTGAAGGACTAAAACTTACATACTGTGACGTCTCAGCACTTACTAAACCCAAATTACCTAACCAGTGCCCGCTAAATCACCGCTGTTTTGCTGCGCTGTATCCGGTCTCAGCCTGCTGGCAAACATTTCTCTGCATCTACCTAGACTATGAACAGTAACCTCTTCTCCTATCAAACTGATTGACCCTTCCCAATTAGTGCTATGAAATCCTTAAACATAAATGCACCTTCCTTTGAATGAGCTAACCATTGGGGGCCTAACCTGTTCCCATAGGAACCTTCCCCTTTGTCCTCCTTGGCCCCTCCCCCACTCCGCCTCCTCTCCTCCTGAGACAAAGCACACAGAGGACCTAGTTAGCCAACCTGAAAGCTCTAGCCAAAAGACTGTAACTCTCCAAAGCCCTCTGGGCCAGCAGTGGAATTTGCCCACCCTCTACAGCCTCATATAAAAGGGGATTCTAACTGTCCTGGAAGGGGCAGACACAGACACCCTCCTTGCACTCCAGGCATGTGGCTGTCCCTTTTCAATACAGCTGGCCTGAACACCTTCACACCCTCCTGGTCTCATCTCTGGGCACCGCCACTGACACCTTTCACTGACCTGATTCACAGAAAAATTTTTTTCTGCGTAGATACCTAGTAATGGGGTCATGGGGTCAAATGGAAGGTCAACTTTTAGCTCTTTGAAGATTCTCCACACTTCTTTCTGAGGAGGCTGTATTAGTTTGCAATCACACCAGCAGTGTAAAAGTGTCCCCTTCTTTACATATCCACATCAGCATCTGTGGGCTATGTATACCCTGGAATACTATGCCACCATAAAAAAGAAAGGGTGACTTTACATCTTTTGTATTAACCTGGATGGAGTTGAAACACATTCTCCTTGGTAAAGTATCACAAGAATGGAAAAGCAAGTATCCAATGTACTCAATACTAACATGAAACCAATAGAAAAACAACTGCATCCTCACACAAAAGAAAAACAATTCAATTCAAGAGGGGAGAGAGGAGAAGGGAAAGGGGAGGAGGGGGGATTGGTAAGGTCTCACCTAATGGTCAGAATGTAAAGATATACAGCACACCCTCGGGTGAAGGGCTCAACTACAACATGGACTGCCTGACAACTCTCATATTAACCTGAAATTTAAAAAAAGAAAGGAAAATTTTATTTTCGGTTGAATTGTTATGCCCGAAATTCTCCCAAAAGGCCCCAGCAGACAAATCCGAGACACATTCCGATGTAAAAAGCAAGAGGTGAGATTTATTCAAACCCAGGTCTGGACTCTCCTGGCTTGCAAGCCGAGGTCGAGCCCCGAACGGGGTGGGGAAAGTTTTTATGGGGTACAGAAGGCAAGAAGGGTAGGGTCAGGTACAGGTACATTCTTGATTGGTGGTTGATGATGTCACTAGTAAAGGAGGATTTGGATTGGTACAGGTTGAGGGGTGGGGGATTTCTTAACCGGGGGCAAGAGGTGGTGCAGCGTGATTAGGTAGCTGGATGGAAATACCTGTATTTCAAGGAAATAGAAACTTATTGCTTATTATGGCAGCTGTTTGCCTAAGGTGACTCTATTAATGGCTCAGTGGCTGTGCAACCTGGGGTGGGGGAGTCACCAGGGAGTGGCCCTGCTGGCTAGGAGTTAGGAACAGAACTTATGCAGTAAACAGTATGTGCAAGGTATGCTGTAAACAGTATGTTCAACCAGGGGTGGAGGAAGGTAATAGCAGAGGGGGTTGGAGAGGAATAGATCTTATGCAGTAAACAACAAAATGGCGTTGGTCTGGCCCTTTCAGAATCAGCCTGTTTATGAACAGGAAGAAGTGACTAGCCCAAACTGATACTCATTTCCACTGTTGGTTTTGTTGTTAGAGCAAAAAAAGTTGCAAAAGAAATATAATTCTTGTTTTGCTAAGCATTTTGAAAGTATTTTTCATCATTGTTACTGTTCTACATTTAGATGTTTGAATTGCTTTAGATTTTAATGTATTATGATCTTTATTTACAACTTTATTGCAAAAGAGAAGAGGGAAAACTTTTACACAGTTTAACACAGGGCATCGAAGCTGATTCTGTTGGATAAAAGAAGTTCCATTTTAAAGGTTCATCTAATTGCCCAAAGATATACAATACTGAATCCGCATATTCAGGTTCCTTTTATGAAGTATGGTACTCTTGTCTTAGGCGGTCTTTTAAACATATAAATACTAAGAAAATTAAATCATTCATTAAAAACTATGTCAAATAAAAGGTATGTTAAATGTAAATTTATGTTGTTCCTGGTAGTAACACATGCCCAACTAAACCCCAAAGCTGGCAAAGCAGTTACCCTTCCTACTTGAGTGGACAGTTACGGCAATCAATCATTTTCTGAATAACTGCTGTATTTTCAATATATCATGAACTACTCTGAACTTACTATGAGTTGTAGTTAGTCAGAAGAGAAGACATAAATTCCTTTTATTTTTTTTCTGGAGGAGGAGGAAGCTAATCCCTCCAGAATCAGCATGGGATTCTATTCATTCTAGGCAGAAAAAAAATTAATGTAGTTCATTTCAACTCATGCTGAGCTGCCAGTCTTTTTCAGTGACCTGTTTGGTGTCATTCTTCCAAATCAAGTGTTTTTAATTCTTCTTCTAGTGCGTCCAAATCTTCCCCAGTACAAATATTTTCATCAACAGGAACAGCATGGGTGGCTCCGTTTTCCTGTCCCTCAATTTCATCGTCCTCTTCAAAGTCACTTCTTTCACCATTTTCAGCCCCACCTCCAGAGGCTTCACTTAATTTGTTTTTATCTTTGTCTGAGGCACATGTGCTGAATCTTTCTAGACTGGCTATAGTGATACCTATCTTGTCTACATCTTTTGGCATATGTAGGCTAAATCTATTTACACTTACTGAATCATCAACTTTATCACCATCTGTTCCCTGGCTGTAATGGGTGTCATCCGTTTCCTTCTCATCATCATTGAACAGTTCAGGATAAAATTCAAACACTTCTTGGCCACTGATCATGAATGCTTTTCCTGCTTTGAAGTCAGCTTTCCTTATTTTCATATCTTGCTCAAGTTTATTAGTCTTTTCTGATCTTTTTCTTTCTTCCATGCAAAAAAGATTCCAGAGTACTAAAAGGATTTTGGTAACATTTGGACTTAGGACAGAATGCTCTCTTTCAATCAGATCTTCTAATGAAATTTTCTCTTCTTTCTCTTCTTTCTTGTTATCATTTTTCAACAGAAATCCAGGAGGAAGTTCAGGATGATACATGCAAATATCCCTCCTCCAGGGCATACCCCAAACCAGCCATACTTGTTCTTTTCAACCGCTGCAAGAAAATGCTTGCGTACTATTTGAGTTTTTGGTTTTCTCTTCTTTGCCTCACCCAGCTTCTTGTTCACGACTTCTTCCAGCTTTTTCTCATCTCAGTTATTCAGAGTATCTTTTTCAGGGTCTTCATCTTTTGCATTAATGTAAACATTTTTCTTTTCACATTTTCTATCCAGAATCAAGTCATGAGAAAACTTACCCTTATCTCTTTCAGTACAAAAAAATTAATGTAGTCAATTTCAACTCATGCTGAGCTGACTCAATCTTTTTCAGTGACCTGTTTGGTGTCATTCTTCTAAATCAAGTGTGTTGAATTCTTCTTCTAGTTCGCAGATTTGGAATCTGCACAACCACAGATTTGGAATCCTCATTTTTTTTTTTTTTTTGAGCAGCAGCTAGAGGACTGAACAGCTCATGAAGTTTCTGCAGTTCTGTCTTTTTCTTATCTTTCTTCAGTTTTTCAGCTTCTCCCTGTGCTACCTGATATGGATTTTGTTGACTGAACTTAACTTGCTGTGTAACGGCCTTGATAAACTTTTGTTGCTTTGTTCCTTTCTTATTCTTTAAACCAAAAGTTTTGTCTTCAATAATCTACTTTTTATGCTTCACCTTTTGCTGTCCCCAGCCTGATCCTGTTTCTTGGGGACATTGTGGAGACAGTTGACACCAGCCGCACTTAAGTGCAGCTGCATACTGGCAGGTGTTCTAGCCCTGGGGCAGAGGAGGAGGAAGACCAGGGTATTTTTTTTTTTTTTTTTTTTTTTTTGGCCTATTCACACTCCATTCTTTGAAATGCTCCACATCCTTTAAAACCAGCTTGTCTACTCTCTTCCCTGTACAGCTTTTTCTGACCTTTCTGGTCCAAATTGACCTTTCCTTCCATGGTGAAATAAATATGGCCCAAGCACTCTGATACTCTCCTCACCATAAGGTGCATTGAGGGGAAGAAGGTCTTACATTTTCTCCCCTTCACATGAGTGGACTCTGTGACTCTAACCTACTGAATGTTGCTAAAGTAACACTGCCTGGGCTTCCAGCTCCAGACCATGAGAGATCTTCCATTTCCCTTCTCTTGGAACCCATGCTCTTGAGAAGACAGCTGCCAAGTAAGAAGTACCACTATTCTACCCTGAAACCGCCAGGCTATGGGAAGCCCAAACTATGTGGAGGACCCTGTCAAAATAAAGTCAGATCGAGTCAAAAAGGAATATCAGAGTTTACAGTGCATACAAAAGAACAGTTCACAAACAGGAGACTTCAGATCAAAACTGGTAAAGAAGACTGATTCACGACAATTACAGTACAGCTTATAAAGCACCAACGAGGAAGTGCGTTGATCTCTATTGTGATTGGCTATTAAAATGCTTAGAGCAACTGGGGCAGTGGCTCACACCTGTAATCCTAGCCCTCTGGGAGGCAAAGCTCAGTGAACTGCTTGAGTTCAGGAGTTTGAGACCAGGTGGAGCAAGAATGAGACTCCCCATCTCTAAAAAAATAAAAATAAAAATAGTAAAGACACAAATATAGGAGGGTCCTTATTTAATAAAAGCAATAGGCTTGGCACCTGTGGCTTAAGTGGCTAAGGCACCAGTCACATATACCTAAGGTGGTGGGTTCGAATCCAGCCCAGGCCTACCAAACAACAATGACGGCTGCAACCAAAAAATAGCCAGGCATTGTGGTGGGCGCCTGTGGTCCCAGCTACTTGGGAGGCTGAGGCAGGAGACTCGCTTGAGCCCAGGAGTTGGAGGTTGCTGTGAGCTGTGACACCACAGCACTCTACCCAGGGTGACATCTTGAGGCTCTGTCTCAAAAAAAAAAAAAGCAATCAATGTAACCTGGCTTTGTGTACCCTATTTAAATCCCAACAATTAAAAAAAAAATAGTCAGGTGTTGTAACCAGCACCTGAAGTCCCAACTACTCAGGAGGCTGAGGCAAGAAGATCTCTCCAGCCCAAAGTTGTTAGGAGCTGAAATACTATGGCACTCTACCTAGGGTAACACAGTAAGACTCAGTCTCAAAAACTCACAAATACTCTTAGGGCAAGTAGAGCTATGTAAGCATATTTGTCCATAACTGATTGGTTCAGTTTTATTATACTGACCAGAAAAAAAAGTTTAAGTTTTATTTATGGTTAGAGCACTCATTTCTGGGGAATCAAGATGGATTAAGGGACTAGACACAGTGGCTCAGAGCTATAATCCCAGCTCTCTGGGAGGCCAAGGAGGGAGGATCCCTTCAGCTCAGGAGTTGGAGATGAGCCTAAGCAAGAGCAAGACCCTGACTCTATAAGAAAAAGGAAAAAACAGAACAGCAAGCAAACGAAACACTTAGCCAGGCATAGTGGAGCTCAGGAATTTGCTTATAGTCCCACCTACTTGGGAGGCTGAGGCAAAAGGATTGCTTAAGTCCAAGAGTTTGAGGTTGCTGTGAGTTCTGATGATGCCATAGCACTCCACTCAGGCCAACAGAGTGAGACTCTGTCTCATAAAAAAAAAAAAGAAAGAAAGAAAGAAACAGCTTAAGTTTCAGTTATGTGGGTATACCAAAATGTGGCCTCAATTTTAACCATACTTTGGCAATTCTCCCCCTTTTGGTCAGTCTCTGAGTTGAACTGAGAATGAGACTAGCTATTAGGTGTTATTTTCTGTCACCACATATTCCTCTCTTCGTGGTCATCTAAAGATCAGAAACAAGAACTCCAATAGGTTCTTCCAGCAATTCAAATTCAGGTCATTTTTGTTGTCCAGTCCTCATGGAGATCATCTGACAAGTCAGTGACTATCAACAACCATTTAAAACTATTGATAGAACATAATGTACAAGGAAGATTATCAATATGGCTAATAGGAGGATGATACCAAGAGCTTGAAAAATACCCTGAAGCCAAGTCCCCAAGAGCTGAGATTTAACCAGCTAAATAGTTCCATTGATTGTGCCTCCCTAATTGGGTGGAACACTCAGGTCTGATCTTTCAGATCTTTACAATTTGAGGATATAATTCCTGACTTCCTGACATCAAAGCAGCACCTTTCTCTTTTAAGAACAAAGGCTCCTCTTTGTCAAGCTTTGAGTAGCAAGAACTCTCCTGTTTGGAGTATAACTGATTTTAAGCTCACTGCCGATTTGTTTTTTTCAAGAGCTGCAGAAATGCAGGTGCAAACCTTTATAGTCCAGCCATTCGTAGTGGAGGGACCAGTGCTCTAAGGAAAGAATGAAATCCAGCCCTCTTCTATATAACTGAATTCGGAACCTCACAAGAAATTCATTTGGGGGGTAGGGTGCTCCTCTGTGTGTAAATTAATTCCAAGTTAAAAATAGCACTAGCATTTAGAAAGTTATATCTGGTTATTAGGAGTGAGAGTAACCCAAACTCAGTGTCCAGAATTAATAAAACTGCAAAGAACTAATTATACAGTGTTACTGAAATAAAAAGGTTTGGAGGGTTTTTTGTAGTTTTTCTTGTTTTTCAGACAGAGTTTCACTGTGTCACCCTAGATAGAGTGCCATGGCATCATCATAGCTCATAGCAACCTCAAACTCTTGGGCTCAAGCAATCCTCTTGCCTCAGCCTCCTGAGTAGCTGGGACTTCAGGTTCTGGCCACCATGCTCAGCTAGTTTTCTGTAGAGACAGGTTTTTGCTTTTGCTCAGGTTGGTCTTTAACTCTGGAAGGTCGGTCTTTAACTCTGGAGCTCAAGCAAGCCATTCACCTCAGCCTCCCAGAGTGCTAGGATTACAGATGTGAGCCACCATGCTGGCCAGATACAAAGAGTTTTAAAGTTGATCCTACTACCTACAACTTATATGTGATATGAAGATCGAGATTATTTTTTGTCATATTGGCATCTGTACATTGCCAGTTCAAATGACTAAATGACTGGTGTGGTTTACACTACGATGGCAGCGAAAGAGATTTCAATGGATTTGGTAAAGCAATCCATGCATATTCTTACCAATTAGTAAGACTAGTTTCTTTCTAGATGCAGCCTGAATTTTGATCTATCCAATATACAAAGCTGTTGTTTATCTCACATAATTGTATGTATGATAGAGACATTCCATTTGCCTAGAGTTTCCATTAAGCCAATGACTCCTTTCAGTGAATAAGTGTTTCATTGTCATTTTCTGTTTTTAGGTCTGTGTCATCATATGTGAGTCCAGTCTCCATCATATGAATCAAACCAGCAGGACTGATAACAGAGTGAGCTGGTGATCTCACCTAAATCAGATACAATACCACTAAAGTTTTCTACACAGAGAGAGAAGTTACTAGGAACAATTTTATAGGAGTTGTGGGCCATCATTGGGCTTGTAATGTTTCTTCCCAGTGCCAAACCAACTGGTGATGAGTATTATTTGAATGATTTGATTTGCCAGGGTATGATGTCAAATTTCTCTGTGTTGGTGACCCAAGCTTGAATGGGAACTTACTCTAGTATTAACCAAGATTCTTCCCAAGCATTTCAATGGCTACATGACCAGCAATCATTCTGGCTCATAGGGGAGGCTGTGTGTTGACTTTACTATGGTAAAATTTAGTGGGTGTTCAGTCTGTGTGGTGAAGAACACTAGCAGGAGTGGAAATACAAGTTGAAATATTTTGTGTTGGTTTAAGAAGTAGCAAAGTTACTGCTAACCTAGAAAGATAAAAGGAAATCCAGTGAGTTTATGATCTGTGTTCTTAGGTAGAAGCAGTCTACTTTGTGTTATCATTTGCTTCTGGGAAAAAACTTTTCCTTTGGACATCCTTAAATATAATTTAGCTGTAGACTGACAAGTTGAAGAGTCCGAGGTAGCTCTTTTTAGTTAAGAGACATGAGTTCTATGTTCAATACCCTGTAATTTGTATGTTGGTAGTTTTTTTTTTTCTTCTTTGTAGCCCTAGAAACCATCTTATTTTTGTATTTGAGTTCTGGGATATTTCTGGTGATAATCTCAGTGATGTATATTTGGTTTTTGTTCCCATGAGGGCAGGGGTAGGAGAGTGAAGCCAGCTTGCTTCTATGCTGCCTGTTTGGAACCAAAAGCTTGAGGTGGACATTGAATGAAGTTCCTTTGCAACTGTTCAAATGGTTGTGATGGTGACTGAGTTATTCCTGGGGCCACTTTAATGGTCTTTCCAGGATTATGGGTTTGGTAAATTAATCACGGTTATAAACATGTCTAGCTAGCCAGGTGTTGTGGCAGGCACTTATAGTACCAGCTACTCTGGAGGCTGAGGCAAGAGGATCACTTGAGCCCAGGGGTTTGAGGTTGCTGTGAGCTACAATGCCATGGCACTCAACCCCAGAGTGACTCAGTGAGACTCTATCTCAAGAAAAAACAAAAAGCATGTGTAACTATTTTTGAAGTCTCCCTACCAATATTTTATAAGAATTTGAATCATTTGATCAGCTCCATGATAAGTAAAAGTATGGATAGCTGAGAGGAGTGGCAACTTTAGGGGTTTAGGAAGTATCAGACAGCTGTCTAGCAGGCCCAGAATTCCTCAACCATTTTTACATCCCTTACTCATGTAATCTTTTTCCCCCCAGTTTTTAGGGCATATTTTTATCATCATTGTAAGTGTTGAATTCCCTTTACATCCTGGATGGATTTTACTCAAGGAGTGTGGTTGGTTAGTTGAGACAGGTTTTTTTGGTGAGAACTCTCACATGAAAATTAGTCATGCCATTTTCCTGATATTTGGGATATATTTTGTGACTATGAGTTTCAGTTTTGATGGTAGCTACTTTTGAATACCACAATCATGCAGAGAGAAAATCAGCAACCTAAGGCCCATTCTTTATAGGCATATAATCTGATATCTAAGAAGCCCCTCTGCTTCAGTAGCAAACCAACATCATGGGCAACTCCAAAAGCATGGCCGGCATCAGTATAGATAAATATATTTACAGCCTTGTTTTGTGCCATTTTATAGGCTCCAGTAAGGGCAGATAATTCTGCAGTTTGGGCTAAATTGAATTTGGAAAGAATTCCTCTTTATATGAATTCATTCTGAGTTGAAGCTGTATACCCAGCTTGAGATTTTCTTTCACAATTAATGGCATAGGAGCCCTCAACATGAAGCACCAGTTCTATACTGGGAATGGAACTTCTTTTAAATCTTAACTATTTGGGAGTCAAATTTTTGAGAAATCAATTTGACACAGCTGTGAGTCTCTCCATCATCAGATAAAGGTAAGAGAGTAGCACAATTTAAAGAGCTATGACAAAGACTATGCAGATTTGAAGGTGACAGGAGCAGAATCTTGTAAAATGTTAGCCTACTGGCTGAGGAAGGCTGCCTGCATTTAATATTTTGCAAACTTTCTATAGCAGAAGAAACTTACAGGCATAAGTTGTTGCCTGAACAAGTTCTAAAGAAGATTCCACAATGTTGGCATCATAGCTACTGCCTTTAAGCAGTTTGAATATACCCTAACTACCAGATTTAACTGTAGTCTATCCTAGGTGGTGGGTCTATTTTGTGTGTCATGCTTTTGAATGAGGACTCCCAGGGCCTGATCATTTCATTCGTGAACCAAAAAAGTGAAGGCCTTACAATAAGCCTAATCCAGGAGGATTTTGCAAAGCCCGTTTTAGTTCAATAAGGGCCACCTCATGTTTTTTCTTCCAAAGAGGTTCCTATACACTATTTTTATTGAGTTCATAGAGTGGAGAGGCCAGGAATAGGCTCTGTAATATCCTGCAAATCTGAGGAATCCTTCAAGTCGCCTTTTAGTCACAGGTTGAGGATATTTTTAAATAGTATTTATTTATTCTGGAGACAGAAAGATTCCTTTTGCTGAGAAGTCATGACCTAGATAATGGACTTGTGAAAATCAAAGCTTATCTCAAGAGCCCTCATGGCCCTTATAAGCCAGTTGTCCTAACAGTTATATTAAGTCAATTTCTGAGTCTTCTTTAGTTGAAGAATAAACACATAACATCATCTGTGTATTGAACCAAGGTAGAATTTCGAGGAAATTTCACTGTTCAAATCCTTACATAAAACATACGAGTGAGCCTTGGTTAATGCTCGAGACATTACTGTCTAAGTCCACTGAGGATTTTTCCAAGTAACAGCAAACAGATATTGGCAATTTTTGTCCACAGGAATATATATACACACATACAGAATATAGACTATGAGGGCTGTCTATAAAGTATCCAGCCATGTCCTGTGAAAAATAGAAACCTGCATAGCTGGACACTTTCCGTACAAACCTCAGGTAAGTCTACTACTGTGAACTGCAACCAAAGTATTTGGGTTTGGTACCACCGGGAATCTTGGATTACAATTTTATTTATAGCTCTAAAGTCTAAGGTTCTGTGCAATCTGCCTCACTGTCCATGGGATTTTTTGACAGATGGGATAGGGGTATATATAGATAGCAAGGACTGGTGCGTGGAGTTACTCCAGGATTTATTAGGTCCTCTATTCTCCTAATGAGGCCCTGTACTGCTTCAGGCTTCAGAGGGTGCTGTCCAGATAACTTAGGAAGCAGTTTTAAAAAGGCCAATTAGAATTTTAACAGGTTCCATGGTTTTAATCTTTCCCACAGCTGCAGAAGAATGTCAGAAATTTCAGAAAGGTATATATTTGTACATTTATGGAATTTAATGGTCACCTTATAATAGTCAATTTGGGCCTGGAGAACCCACAATGTTTTAATGTTTGATAAATCTGAGCTTTCTAAGGTCATTTCTCCAGAGGAGAATTTTATGGGACTCCCAATTAGGAAAACAGATCTCTATCCGGGAGATTCACAGGAAGGTATGATTCTCAGGAAAAGGGCCAAGGGTGGCGATTATGAGTTCCTATAAAGGAACCCTTTGAACTTAATTTGAAACACTCACCACCAAGATATTTGTATTACTCTCAGAAAGAACTTGATTTATTATGGCAGAGTTTAAAGCAGAAAGAGTTGCTCTGGTCCCTACCAACACAGTACAAATTACTCCCTTTATTTTAAGTTTGGTTTCTCATCATTGAGTTAAAGGAATTGTTGGAAGCAGCTTACTAGGCAATCCCTTGGAGCCCCATCAACATTGAGAGTTGTTGAAAGATGTGTGGGTTGTTCCAGTTTTCTGGTACTTAGCAAGAGGTAGTGTTTTTGTCAATGCTCCTTTTGGTTTCCAGTAACCACAGGCATCTCCATCAATAGGGGCAAATTGGGATTAGGTTTTTAAAAGACAGGTCAAGGTCTCTGCAACTGCTGTAATTGTAGTCATTGGTTCGTTTGCCTGATGGTTTCTTTTCTAATCTAACATCTGTTCTACCAGATGTTGCAATTCTATTAGGGGAGTTACCTCCCATTGTAATTTAGGTTTCTTTAGAAAGTCGCTGTGTGCAGTCCCCTAACAAAATGTGCTGATACAGCTCATCATCCTCCTGGCTTTTAAAGCCAGAATACTTACTGTTTGAAATTTTCCTCTGTGTGGATTTGATAGTCTTCAGCAGATACACTCTGTTTATAAGACTGGATTACAGCCCAGTCTATTCTTATTGGAAATACTTGGGGGACAGCTTCTAATACGTATTAGCCCATCTTTCTGGCCCTTTGTATTCCCCATTTAAAGGCAAGCTTAGTATGATCCTCAAGACATCTAATAGGATCATCCCAACAGGATTTTTCTAGCCATTTTCAATTATCTCCTGTGCCTACTATCATTTGGATGAATTGATGCAAATCAAAAGCATTGGCTCCTAAGTTTTCCTAGGAGAATTTTTAATTCTTCTGTAAATTTGGTTTGATTTCTTTTGAATCACAAAAATCTTTTACAATCGCTTAGGATTCTCTGGAAAACCAGGTTTAAATTCAGCTATCGCAGCTCATTGGAGGGGCTAATTTGTTGTGATGGTTCAAGTGGAAAAGACAAGAGATTAAGGGGGTTAATTGGTTCAAAATAATCATGCAGCGGAGGATAAAAAGAAGCAAAGGGATCCACGGGAGGGTGGTCTACAGAGTCAGCCTAGATGTTAGATTTTAAATTATTATTATATTTGTGCATTGAAGAGATTACTTTGTAGAGGCTATTTTAAGTTATTCTATCTTTTATAAGCCTCTGCATATCAAAGAGTGTGTTTCATTGTTTCTGAGAGGTTTCAGTTCCTTTCTTTCCAATAGTATCCCAAATATGAATGATTTTATCTAAGTTAAAGGTTCCCCAAAGTGACCAGTGCAGTCTCAAATTATCCTTTGTTAAATTCCCTATTTATTTATTTATTTCAAATAAAGGCCCAAGATCTTGATCCACTGTGGATATACACATAAAAAACAGAGGTTTCAGATCAAGGAAGGAAAGGAGTCATGGACCAGGTGGAACCTATCTTTGCTTTAAACAATCTAAAATGAATGTATGTATAGGGAGCCTTGAGGCAAGATGAGCCTCTTGGTTCCTGGGAATGACATGGAGTGAAGACACAACTACTTGGAAGTCCTGCAACAGAGAGATCCTAGGGGTCCAGGCACTGTCCAAGTTCTGCCCCAACTCCGGTTTCCAGTGAGTATTTATTGAGATGCAAACAAAGAAATATAAGAGAAAAGGTTACAATAAATGTTATACTGTGTAGCAGGATGTGCAGAAAATGCCCACTTGACTGTTTTCTGGTGTTGATATATCTAGTATGGGAACGAGGGCTTTGACATCTACTATTTACTAGGTAGCTAGCTGCCTTAGCTATTTCTGCCTAGCTAAGTGATTAATTTGTTGTGCTTATGGTTGTAATTGTTGCTGCTAACACACATGCCTTATTCTGCTATGCATGTGTCTATGACTTTGTTGCAGTTCACATGCCCTGCTCTGTGTCCCAGGTCAGCAACTGTTGCTGCTGCCCTGGGCATCCTGTTTCCTTTGCACATCTTGAGATGTCTTCATTTAGTGTTTCCCACACATACCATTTATGACTCAAAATATCTTTTCCATTACAGACACATAGCAAGGATTAACCATAATGAATATTACAGTGATTACCTAGGAAAAGATATAGCAAGTACCATTTTATAAAGGAGATTCATGCAAGGAACAACTGAATTTTGTTCTCCCATATCGCCTGGTAATTCTACTGTAATCCAAAAACACAGAGAATAACAGACTTTCTCCTTTTACAGACAGACAAAGGGAATAAGAGTTTTGCTCCCCTTAAGACAGAAGAAACTTCAATGAGGCACAAGTATGTTCAACAAAGCACAAGTAAGCATAATAAAATTGAATAGCTTGAAATACAGAGAGCAGATCTTGGATCTGAGAGACACCCTTGAACTCCATGGAGAGCAGGAAAAAAGTGAGTGTAATGGGCTCTGTGGGTACTGACCCCTGGTTACTCATTGCCTTTGGAGTTTATCAAGGGTCTTCTTTGGATCTCACTTCTGACACCAGAAGCTGTTAAAAATAAAGCCAAATTAGGTTAAAAAGGAATATAAGAGTTTATTGTACATACAAAAGAACAGTTCACAAACCAGGAGACCTCAAACTGAACGTGATAAGGAGCTCCTCACTCACAAGAGTTATGGTACTGCTTATAACAGCATCAGTGAGGAAGTACAGTGATCTCTATTGTGATTGGCTACTAAAAACTTACATCCCTTACAGGGCAAGTAGAGCTGTATAAGTTTATTTGTCTGTAGCTGATGGGTTTATTTTTATCATACTGACAAGAAAGGAAAACTGAAGTTTTTTTTATGGTTAGAGTTTATATTACTGGGAAATCAAGATAGCTTAAGTTTTAGTTATATGGCTATGGATGGTTGATCTAGGGGTATGTACAAGTTGTAGCCTCCTTTGGGGTTCTTTTAACAGCTCTGAACAATACAATGCTATATAAATAGAAAGAGAGAGACCAGGGAGCAGTGAGGTGCCAGATTTGTGAGGGACCCTTCTTTGCAGCTGCAGACAGGTGAGGCCCCAGCTGAGTACCACACCATCATCCAACTGATACTCCTTGGAGCAGAAGAATTGCCCAACTAAGCTTTGCCCAAAATCCTGACACACATAATTGTGAGACATAATAAAATTGTCATTGTTTTAAGCCACTAAATTTTGGGCAGCTGTGTTACCACAACACACAATCCAAACATTGTCCTCTAAACTCTTACTGTCTTTAGGATTAATTTGACAATTAATAATGTATACAATCTTGTGGTTTGATATTCATTGTGAGTCTGATTTCAATTTAAATATTTCGTTGCTATTTAATTTGCTGTGAGATTATGTCTTCTTTCTTAATGAGATTATAATTCCTTTTAGTCCCTGTCAATAGTTATATAAATAATAGTTTTGATGTACTCTACTTTTATTTATTTAAAAACTAGTATGAGGGCTGGACATGATGGCTCCCACTTGTCTGTAATCTTAGCACTTTGGGAGGCTGAGGTGGATGGATTGCCTGAGCTCAGGAATTTGAACCCAGACTGAGCAATAGCGAGATCCCATCTCTAAAAATATCCAGGCATTGTGGCAGGTGCCTGTAGTCCTAGCTATGAGGGAGGCTAAGGCAAGAGGATCACTTAAGCTCAAAAGTTTGAAGTTGCTGTGAGCTGAGATGTCACAGCACTCTACTCAAGGTGACAAAGTGAAACTCTGTCTTAAAAAGAAAAAGAAAAAGAAACTAGTATAGAAAAAACATTTTCTTTTGCTAGAGTTTGTGTTGTGTTCATGGAAAAATACTATAAAACTTATTTTTTTCCTTTTAGAACACAAGCAGGTATTGAATAAAAACTGTGACAGGATGCTGGAAAGATGTGGAAATTAGTGTAAGTGTGGATATGGGTTATTTTTATTAAAAAAACATATTTGAATATAAAAATTATTAGAGAAAAACATGTGTCAGACATTGAGCACTATATAAAGTACTAAAATAAAGGAAATAATTTATAAGTCATCCTTTAGTGAAAAACAAACCAAATTCCAAGTCCTGAGATATGAAAATAAAAATTCTTCGACAGCCCCCACGCTACCTGCCCACTGGTACCACACCTCCCGTTGAGTGTAGGCAGGCCAGCAAATTGGATGGGGTCGTCACTATATTCATTAAGTCATATCTGATAAAAACTTCATTCTAGTCAACTGGACAGAGAAATTCCTAGTGAGAGAGATGCACTCCTGCTTGTCTGAAAGAAGTAAACAGCCTTTGGAAAGACGTAACCTCCAGAAATTAAGCATCTCAGCCCCCAAAACTCAAGGAAGTGAATTCTGCCAACAACCAGTGAACTGGGAAGGAACCCCAAAGTCACAAATGAGATTGCACCCCCAACTAATACTTTGATTATAGTCTTTTCAGACCCTGAGCAAAGGACCTGGAAACTACACCTGGACTCTTGACTCATGGAATCTGTCAGAGCATAAATTCATGTTATTTTAAGCCACTACATTCGTGGTAATTTGTTATACAGCAATAGAAAACTGATACAGAGTTGCCCTTAACTGTGATTCTAGTTACACTGCAAGAAAATGGTTCTATACTTGAAACAAAGTCAGAAAGAGGTATGAAAAGGAAATGAGGTACTCAGGTTACTTCTGATGATGTTACAGTGAATTCATGAAAAGTTCTAGAGCTATTCAGCAGGTTGTATTTTTTCTAAATTGGAACCTATGACCAACTGGCAGTCATACACTCTCCTTCTCTACTAATAGATCCTGTATGTGTTATATACCCTAAATAGTGTAAACAATCTATGAAGAGTCCTTTATCTCAGGGTAGAAGTTTTCTTTTATACCCCAGGGGATCAATCATACACTGGCCCAAACTAGGGAGTGTAATTTCATTCCCCTTAGCAATATTGTGTCTAGAGGAAGTCCGTCGTTAATGAGATGTAAGAGCAATCTCCTGTAAGGGGGTTTCCTCATTATAGAGGAAAAAACTCACATTAAAAAAAAATGAAAACTTTTGCCTCACTTCCCTGCCTCCTTCCTGCCTTCAGTAGAGCCATGATGCCTGGATTGGCAGTGACAACTCTGCAATCATGTGACAAGCCAATCTTTCTAAGAGTAGGAGAGAAAAAGGAAACAAGAGCCTGGATCCTCATTGGCATCACCAAGCCCTGAACAGACCTGCGATGTTCACCACCAGACCTTACGGGAAACAGTGCTAACTACTGGTGGCAGCGTCATCATCTGGGTTTTTGAACAAAGGCAACTGAATGCATGTCTGTCTATTCTGGGACTTTCTGTGGTTTGCCTTAGTTTAAATGTACAGCCTTATGTTGTGCCTTAGAAGTCCCATTCTGCCTCCACACAGTCTTCTCCTTCTATTTCCTACCATTGATGACTACCCCTTTCTGTGAAGATAACATCCAGCATCTAAGGTCTTTCATGGTATGGGCCTTAATAACTCTCGACCTTACCTTTCACCTTCTGCTGCTCCCCAAACTCTATTTATCCAGAAATACTTGAGGTTCTCCCAAAAACACCTTGACTTTTCCTCTGATTATTTTCCTCTTCTTCTTTTTGTATGTTTGGAAGAG
>NW_003852400.1:46187027-46200119 GCF_000181295.1 Otolemur garnettii | reverse complement strand
TTTTTTTTTCAGACATTAGTCTCACTATGTCACCCTAGATAGAGTGCCGTGGCGTCACAGCTCACAGCAACCTCAAACTCTCTGACTCAGATGATTCTCTTGCCTCAACCTCCCAAGTAGCTGGGGCTGCAGGTGCCTGCCACAGTGCCCAGATATTTTTAGAGACAGAATCTCACTCTTGCTCAGGCTGGCCTCGAACCCGTGAGCCTCGGCATCCCAGAGTGCTAGTCAGTTCAATTTCTGGGTGTCCTTTTCTCCAGAAAGCTTCTCTAATTGTCTGGCTTCAAGAGCTTCTTCTCTGGCTTCCACAGCACATTGTATGCACCCTTATTTATCTCATCTTTTAACACAGTATGCTGTTGTCATTAATTTTATCTCAATTAACACCCTCCCTTGCCAGGTTCTCAGACAGTATCTGCTTTACTTTTATGCACTGTCCAGCACACATCTGTCACTGCACACTGATTTCTTGTACTAATGTATAAAAAGAGTGAAATGCAAAAGCTACAAACAATTATACTTTGAAAAATAACCACTTCCTGGAGTATCTCCCACTCAGCCTCTCTCCCTAGAAATGATGGGGTTATCCAGGGAGATTCCAAATCTCTGCAAACATTTCTGTTGCCTCATCTCTTTTCTACAGCCACTGGCATTCTGTGCTTACTGTCCCACACCTAGATTTAAACTTTATACTTTAGCAATATGTTTGTGGGTTTCCACATAGAGCTTTGCTATGTAAAACAGTTACATATTATTCCAATCTGTGGATGTTTAACCATGCATTTGCCAAGTCTCAGTCGATTGCATTTAGGCTGATTGGGGTGATCTCCATTTACATACAAATAATTCAAAAATTATCATTGTACATTTCTTTGGCAATTCATATGAACATATAAGTATAATTGTAAAAATATTTGTTTGTCAAAGGTACTTGTGTTTTAAAATTTGATCGATACTGTCACAGAACATTCCTTAGAAACTGTATTATTTTGCGTTCTCACCAAGAAGAGGACCCATTTCCTGATACCAATGCCTGCGGGTTAAATTTTTAGCCTTTGTCAATATGATGGATGAAAAGTGGCATGAATTTCCAGTTTACTTTGGGTTTTTTTGTATGTTTGTTTATTTTTTGAGACAGAGTCCCACTCAGCTGTTCTGGGGTAGAGTGCTGTGGTGGCATAGCTCACAACAACCTCAAACTCTTGGGCTCAAGGGGTCCTCTTGCCTCAGCCTCCCGAATAGCTGGCACTACAGATGCCTGCTGTAATGCCCAGTTATGTATTATTTTTATTATGAGTTTGGATAAGTACTTTTTATATGTTAAAGTATGATGTGCAAATTTTGTTGCAAACAACAAAATCCAGTCTGACTAGTTCAGCCAGAAATATAATCTCTTAAAGGTGATTAGATACTACCTGAGATTGTTGAAGTAACAAACTCAAGGATAAACTTCCAGGAGCACTAAAAACCATGCTGTAAACTGGCCCGATGTGGATTTCACTGGTGCTTTCTCCAAACGTGAAGTGCCAAGGACTCAATGCCCCACATCCTCTTCTGCCTCCGTTGCTGTCCCCACCTGGGATCACTACTTGTACTCGCATGTCCGGCTGCCGCCTACACCAGCAGAATGGGAGCACTGCTTTGCTCACCACTAAGTCAGTCTCACCGAGGTGTGTCTGCAGGTGAAGTCTAGGATACCTGCCTGGGATCAGCCACACGTGAGGCTGGGCATCTGAGTTCTAATCTCAGTGGCAGAAGGCAAGATTCGTAATATAAAACTGTTCCCCAGGACAAGGAAGTTTTCAAAATATGGCCTTACCATATTAGTGTCTGCACTCCCCACTATCAACAGGCAACCTTCTTCACACTTAGTCTTTGAAAGAAAAGCAGACGCACCCCCAACCCAGGATACCTTTCACTCATGTCCAGGGCAGACACCCCCAACTTGTACAGGTCCTGAGAGAGGAGCAGGTGATCTGTTCATTTGCCACAGTCTTCTGTAACATTTACTGAAATAAGCTATTTTAACTGAAATTGTTTTTATTTATTTCTATTCCAACTTACCTTTAACCACCCTTCATCACACATCAGATGGCAGGATAAGAGAAAGTTAAGGGCCTATTTATGACACATTTATTATAACACAGTTTGCAGTCACTTCTGTGTAGAGACAAGGGACTTTTAGCCAAACAAGTGTAGAAATGGCTTCAAAGTACACAGAACTTCTGCTGTGTGGCTCACCCAGCCCTGTGACTGAGCGTTCTAACATGACGCGCAGTGCCAAAGCCCAGGTCCTGGTCCTCCAGTGTCACTTGGCACCAGAGTAAGTATAGAATATAGGGGATGCCAAGTTACAAATATATGAAGCCTTGGTGGCACCTGTGGCTCAGTGAGTGGGGCGCCGGCCCCATATACCAAGGGTGGGGGGTTCAACCCAGCCCCGGCCAAACTGCAACAAAAAAATAGCCGGGTGTTGTGGCGGGCACCTGTAGTTCCAGCTACTTTGGAGGCTGAGGCAAGAGAATCACCTAAGCCCAGGAGCTGGAGGTTGCCATGAGCTGTGATATATGGAGCAGGAGCTGGTCCTGGAAAATGCTGCCAGCTATCAGACTAGTTAAATTTAAGGGAAGGTTTCCATTCTCACCCACATTAGTCAGAACTGAAGTTTGTCTTATCTAGGAAATATTTGATAACACAACACCTACAATTACAAATGCACCAGGACTTTTTTTTATGATGGTAATTGTGTGAAATAGACTGTATCAGTGTGGCGCCTGTGGCTCAAAGGAGCAGGGTGCATTCCCCATGTGCATGTGCTGGAGGTGGCAGGTTCAAACCCAGCCCAAGCCAAAAACTGCAAAAAAAAAAAAAAAAAAAAAAAAAAGAAAGAAAGAAAAAAGAAATAGAGTATATCAGAAGAGGAGAGTCAGTGGGAAGAAACCGTATACCTGCCACACTGCAACTTGTCTTGACAACATGCTCAACACAAACACGAAGTTCCTTTCCTGTTATGGGGGCTCAGAAACCGATACCCCAAAAGGTGGCATTCGACGTGCTGAACGGAAGCAGCAGCCTCTCAGGTTCCCTCTGTCCTTCCCGCCCCCGCTGTCAATGCTCTCTTTTCCAAAGCACAGATAAAGTTATTCTCTAAGGTACTTTATCTGCCTAAAGTCAAGACCTGAGACACACAAAAAATTTAATTCTGGGTTTTCATTAACTAAACTCGTATCGCAGAAAGTCTGAAGTCTGTCAACACACCTGGGCAGCCTTATGTCACAAACCATTGTCTGTTCTGCAGGCCAAATAGACTTTGTCCCAGCCCAGTGTACGTTCTTCAAGCCCATTAAATTCCCCTGAAAATCATGCACTGCTCCTTTGAAATCATTCACACTTCCCCATCTCCCTTTCCTCTAAAAACTACATATATATATATACACACACACACATATATATATAAACATCTATATCCCATTGAAATATTGGGCACTCTATAATTCTCCCTGTACACACTAATAAATTGATATGCTATTTTTCTCATTAATTTGCCTTTTACACATATTAATTGATTTTTCACCAAACCTTCAGGGGATGAAGGTAAAATTTTCCCTTTGCCCCAACACTACAATCCAATCTGGTTACCCCTGACCATCAGCTACTCTGGTTTCAGTTTCTTACTTGGATTCATAACATAAGCCCAGAGGGGGCTGAGCTCCTGGTCCCCACACCCTTCTCAGGCCATGTATGGTGACTGTGAACAGAGCACTTGTGGCCTCCCCGCTGAGATGGCAACTTTTCTTCCTGCCTTTCAGGTCTTTGTGATGATGAGGGCAGGGTGTTCAGGTCAGAGGCAGTTCTGTCTTACAGTTAATGGGATTCTTTCTGTATTCTCTGTTGGAATTGCTTCCTCTTGGGGAACCAGAAACTTTAAAGCCACAGAACCCAGAGTTGGGGGGATAGGAAATACAAATTTCCTATTTTCCACTGCTTAGTTCCTGAGCTCAAATACATTTGCTGGATGTATTAAAGAATAGGGTATCCTGAAAGATGGCCCTCTGTCCTCTCAAAGTGTCATGTCTGAACTGTCACTTCAGCTGTGTCATCAACAGGTAGTTCTGTCTCTCTATCAGATTGACATCTTGGTGATGTGGCTGTGAATGACCAGTGGATCCCACGGTCCTGTGTCCACTCCTGCACTTTCTTTGCTAGAAAATGAATGCCTTGGTCTGTTATACAACCAAGGGTCCAATCCAATCCATTGGGTCAGTGGATCAAATGACTGACTCTGGGTCAGTGGATCAAAAACTTACTTAGCCATGGGGGAGAGGGGCAAATGGAGACTCTGCAAGCAGGAAAGACAAACCCAAACCCCAAATGCAAGTCCATTTGTGTTAAAATGAATTGTTGTCTTTTCCAAGAGCTGGGGCGGGGTGGGGAGTGCCAGGGAGGCAACATAATGAAGCTAGTTGGCCTCTTCCGGTGGTGGTGCCCTATCAGAAATACAGCATTGGTCTCTGCTATTGACAGATCGAAAATTCAGCATCATCTGAGACTAGATCATCCTTGGTGTTATGGGCTGAGTCGTGTCCCCTCAAAATTCATATGTTGAAGTCCTAACCCCAGTAATTTAAAATATGACCTTATTTAAAAATGGAGTTGTTGCAGATATAATTATTAATAGTTAGGTTAGGATAAGGTCATATTGGAGTAATGTGACCGATGTCCTTATAAAAAAGAATACCATATGAATAGCCAGAAAATCAGACATAGGGAAAATGATATGAAGACACAAGGAGAAGGCCATCAGCAGACCAAGAGCTCCTGAGACTACTGGAATCTAAGAGGGGAATGGAACAGATTCTCCTCCACAGGCTTCAGAAGGAGCCATCTTTGCCAACACCTTGACTTTGGGTTTCTGGTCTTCGCTGCATTTCTGTTGTGAAGCCGCCCAGTTTTTGGTACTTTGTTGTGACAGACCCAGGACATTAACATACTTATTAACTAGCAGAAAATCAGAACAGAAAACAAAACAAAGATACAAAAACATTTCATACTCATGAAAGCTTGGTGCGTAGTAACAGGGAAGTATTATTTATTTTTATGTGAACACCGTGCTTAGCTTCTACCTCTGCCACCATGTTGACTCATTTCAAGTGACCACTGTCCCTGCGCAGCCTACCCGACATTAACCCACTCAGTGGCCATTACCATGAAATACGAAGACGTCACACTCTGCCCATTCACAAATGCCCACCCACAGGCACTTTTCCAGACCTCTACCTCACATTTTATATGTTTTCCATTCTAGGTTCCTGGCCAGTTGCCCAAGCCATTTCTCACTGTCCGTTAGTCTGTGCACAGTCTAACCTTGGGTCCCTCCTTTTTCTTCATAGTTAGATGTGATTGACCTTGTTGAAAATTGTACTTAGAGGCAACCAAATGTTACAGGTGGAGGGAAAGGGAAATAGCAATAGATATAAAAATCACAAGAGGAAAAAATAAAGGGAGAGCAAAGCAAAAATAATAATATACCAAAATTATCAGCTATAAAATATATTTGCATAGGCTTCACAAGCTCAGTAAGTCAATACGCATTATAAGCACTGAATGTTGACTTACCAATAAAACCACAAAGTCAAGTAGGAGAGAGTTTGAAATACAAGGAAATAATTCACCATCAGATAATATACTCATGTAATTTGTTCTTTTATATTAATGGAGAAAATGTATAATTATCTCTATGTATGCTGAAAATGTATTTGATAATAATTCAGCAGTTAGTTTTTATTAAAGTTACCAAAAAAGCTCTCAATAGCTAGAAATAAAAGAATCTTCTTTAATGTAGCTGTGGGTATCAATCAACAGCAAAAAATGCATGTAAGGGTAGAACACAGTAAGAATTCCAATTAAAGTAAGAAACAAAATACATCATACCTTCCTTGGTACTGTTCAACATGCTTTCATGAGTGTGTATTTTGTATTTTTGTTTTGCTTTCCGTTCAACATATGGTAACCCTAATACTATGATTTGGAAATGCCCCACTAATTGAGGAACTCTGAGCTGTCAAGAAACACACATTTTCGGATTTTGTTTGCCACTTTGGCATGTGCATGTGACACGGCTAGTCAGATGCACTCAGACAAAACTTGAACCAGGAAAAATGCAAAGAGGCACAGGCAGATGTGAAACGACTGCGTCTTCCTACACAACAAGATATAATCATACACATGGGAGCCGCGCGTCAATGCTGCCCTAATGCCAATGGGCAGGTGGGAGGCCTACTACTATTCATCACTACTGACAGTGGCCATATGTTAACCAGATGGATTGTTTTGCTTTCAATTATTCTGACTGCTTAACCTACCTGTTTTCAAAATGTAGTTCTCTATTTTTCCCTTAAACTAATTTTTATTTTTTGCCAAAATTAACCAGTCTAATTTATCCTATTGTTTGAACCTAAGTACTATGATCATTACATAGAAGTTCTAATAAACAAGAAAATAAATAAGAAAAATAAATATTGGGTGGAAACAATAATCACCATCAATTAAAATTTACATTATTTTCCTCATAGAACATCCTGGAAAATCAATAGAAAAACTATTAGGATGAGTTGAATAATTCAATAAGCGGGGGGTCAGATAAAAAATAATGCATTTGTTAATGATGTTTTATTTACAGAAATAAATAAGAATTGTGTGTTTTATAATGCCTTTAACAAAAGTAAAACAATGGTATGCTTATGAATATATTAAACTAAAATTGTGAAGGAAAAGTTAAGATTTTTCCAAGATCCAATGAAATGGAAAAGTATTTGAGAGGTCAAAGACTGAAAACAGAAGATTATTTTGAGATGTGAATGAAAGGAAATGGAGTCCAGGTTCTCTGTGGGCAGCCTTTATTTCCAGCCCAGTTAGGGAGAGCTGAGCTTGAGAAAGAAGTCAGCACGTGGGTTAAGGTGGATGGGAGTTTAAAGGGTCGAAGGGGGAGGGATTGTTACATTCATTCTTTCCTGTGTGGGATGGTTCTATCTGGGTAAGTCTCTATTTGGGAGGGTCCCTCCATTTGACTCTATCAGTATTATAAAATAGAAGAGGCTCGGCACCTGGAGCTCAAGCGGCTAAGGCACCAGCCACATACACCAGGGCTGGCAGGTTCGAATCCAGCCCAGGACCGCCAAACAACAATGACAACTACAACCAAAAAACACCAAGGTGTTGTAGTGGGCACCTGTAGTCCCATCTACTTGGGAGGCTGAGGCAGGAGAATCGCGTGAGCCCAGGAGTTGGAGGTTGCTGTGAGCTGTGATGCCACAGCACTCTACCCGGGGCAACAGCTTGAGGCTTTGTCTCAAAAAAAAAAAAAAAGAAAGAAAAGAATCAAAGATGCCAAATGTCCCTCAACTAATCTGCAAATACAATACAATTTCTCTTAAATTCTAAAACAGCTTTTTTGATCACACACACAAAAAATTTACTCTAAAATATCCCTTTGATGTAAATGTAAACAAAAACCAAAGAAAAAATGTAAGACTATTAAAGGAGAATTTGTCCTAATAGATATCACAATAACCTATAAGATATAATAACTTCAACAGTGTGGTGCTAATACAGGAAAAGACAAGTGGATTAAAAAAGAGCAGAAAGAAAAAAGACTCACCTACACATGAGAACTTGTATGTGCCAAAGAATGTGACATTTCTAAACAGTGGAGAAGAGACACATCATCCATTAAATGACATTTTACTTAAAAAAAAAAAATCTGCCCATTTTGATGAACAAATTTAGATCCCTCTCTTATATGGTGTATTAAACAATAAATTCTAACCTGGTTGGAGTTCTGAAGAAAGTACTACAAAATTGTTCAAAAGCTATAGAAGAATTTCTAAGTTAGGTGGAGGATAAGGAAAACCTTCATATGCATAAAATTTAAGAATAGACGAAGAGAATAAGTTTCACTGCATAAAATTTAAACGAAAACTTAGGCACAATGAAAGAGACACCACAAAGTAACAAAATTGCAGATTGTGAAAAAAATGTGTGACTTTTTTTGTCACCTACAAAGGGTTAATAGTCTTCATATTAAAAGAGCACCCCCGCATTACCACAAAATGTAAAAACAGATACATGAACAGTCACTTCCCAGCGTGTGTGTCGGGGCGGGGGTGGGGGGTGGGGTGGCGGTCAGAGACTGGCCCTGCAGCTGTTTCCTTTTGGTACATCTCTTTATGCAGAACAACAAACACAAAACAAAACAAAACATGGGCGGGTTCAGTCCCTGAACCCCCTCATGCACACACACTGTGGGATGCAACACAGACTGCAATGCAGACTGTTCGAGTACAGTCTTAAAAATTGTGGTGAAAAAGTAGTGCACTGCAGCTTCACAGCTCTCTCGGCCAGGCTCCATACACCATAAATCTGAGTTTATAGCTCCTATAACAAGCTCCCACATGGACCAGAAATAAAAAGGACAGATAGAGCCATCAGCAAAATCACTGGCACAGAGACAGGCTGAAAAGTGACCAGCAAGTTCATCTGGACGATGGGGTCTGTGGAGGGGCCAGGTGCGGCACACACGCTGTAGGATCTCAGCGTCTTCCAGATCGCTGGGAGGATGAATTATACTCTCCATCTGTTTGGGGCTCGGCAGGGCTCCTCAGCCAAGGAAAAGAGTTCTATTATCCTGGCAACACTTCGAAAAAAAATTTGGAAATGCTGGACCCTTTTTTTGGAAAAGCAAGTAAACAGCGTAAGTTTGGGGTTGATCAGGGTGACAGTGTGAAATAAGTGAGTTGGTGCCAACATCCCAGAGAGAATCTGCAGAAATGTGTCACAGCGAGGGAGTCTGAAGGGCCAGCCAAAGCAAAGGGCCTGCAGCAGCACCTGGAAGGCCATGCCACTGGCCTCTCTGCCACCCCACCGTAGGGTCCTCTCCAGAGCCTCAATTGATGGGGCAGGGACAGCTGCATAATCTTGCAGTCCAATGTGTAAATAAAACCAAGGCACTTCATTCAAAGAGCATGAGAAAGTTCCACTAAAAGTGCTGAACTATTACACTGTAACTTCCTTCCATAATCTCTCTCTTGATTTGCCATCTCTCTTTTATTTGCTATTTAGTGTTCTAAGTAAAGAAAAAAAAATTATTAGAAAGAACTTCACCATTCATCTTCATTCATACTGTGCCATACCAGATTTAGATGCCAATATAAGAGCATTTAATTTACAAGCAGAATCACTGAAACTACACAATTCATATTTCATAGCTCACATATGCACACACGGTTTGTTTTTACCCAGTAAGCTGAAGTGCTGCACCAAAGTAGCTGATATGTTTTTGCTTCGCCTCTTTATACACTCACTGTATCCCAACACTCTTTATACGTGCCTACAAATGAGCCTGAAAGCTGGAAGTGTGGGTGATCCTGCTTCTTCTTCTATGTCATTACTTTTGTTATGAGCGCTTGCCAAATGCAAGGAAGTAACATGAGTAAGAAAGGGCGTGATAGGGTTCCTTGGTCCTTCGTGTTTTATGAAAAGCCATTGCTTGCTTTCTGCATTGGAAGCAAATGTGTTCAAAGGAAAGCCTGGCCTCTAGGAGCTATTAGCGCCTCATTCCGTCCCCTCCCCTAACTCAGGTATAGCTGTCACATTCACCTTACATCCACTTGTGGTCTCATGACTTCCCAAACATGGTGGGGCCACTGAAATTCTGTGCAGATAAGGTGTCCAAGAATGGCAATGCACTCATAATCTGAGTATATCTTCTCTGTCTATGTGCATGTTCCATGCATGTCCCGTGGTGCCATTATAAAGCTCCACTTAGAAAACACACTTCAAAGGTAAAATTATTAAGAACATCAAGACAGTTACAGCAGAGTTAAACCGCATCTGGGCGTGTTCTGAGCATAAAACTCTGTATAACTACACAGGTTCAGATGCCCAGCAGGCTCCCCTACCCTAACTGAAGACTCTGCACCTCGCAGCATACCAAGGCTTCACCCTGTGTCCCACAGAGCATGACTTCTGTGCAACAGAGGCTCCTTCAAGTCTCAGAGGGCCTGGAGGAATAGGCTGGTGACAACCTTCTTGACTTCTGAATACATCTTGCCCGCACTCAGCAGCAGTCTATTTCCTCAAGCCACAGATTCATTCCAGCCTTGGTTTTGTTTTCAAAGGGGGTTCTTGTGCTCACCTTTTTCTGCTCAGAGAAGTTAGACCTTCCTCTGGTTCCTAAGACTTCTATAAACAATACAAAATCTTTGGGAAGAAAAAACAAGGAAGGGAAAAGGATAGTAAAGGATAAAAATAGTAATCTCCTGCAAGAAAAATTACATGTAATTAATAAACGCATAAAAAATAAAGGAATTGGCAGAGGATATGTAGGGAAGCAAGGTGTGGTAGTGATAAGGGAAATGTAAGTTAAACATTACCACTTGTTATTAATTTTTTAAAAGTTTAAAAAAGTGATAGCAAACCGGCCTTCAAGTTAATACATAACTAATTTATGATATTTGGATTCATATGCTGAAAGTGTAAATGCTTGTTCCTTTAAACTAAATACACTCATTTCAGAATGACAAGATTTAAACCAAAAGTTTAAGCTTCTTCATTAGGGTCTGCAAATATAATTCAGAGAACATTCACAGGGCCAAATTAAAAGATACCTCATTACAGACAAAACGATGCAAATTTAACCCCCTGGTGTCCTTTGAAACTCTCATATAATGCTCTGATGTTGATGCATTCACAGATTATACTTTGTAAAATTATATATTTTGTGGGTCAAACTCATTTGTTGTAGTTGTTCCTTTTAATTTTGTTTTATTTTTGCCTTCAGTCATAAGCATGACCAGAAAATATCAATTACCATTTCAAGGAGTTTCACAGGGACAAAAGTAGTGTAGGTAGATCAGTCATTGAATTCAAGATGACATTTATTGGCTACAATTTTAAAAGGGACATATCTCATCACATTGAAGGCATGCTTTTCTGTAGCAAAGGCATTGTCTGAAAAATATGGGACTAAATGACCAGAAATGAAGAGGGTCTGGACATTTTTTGAGCACAACCAAGATATCACATGAAAGAATTTTTATAATGGGGCTCTTGACGAAAAAAAGAGAAAAAGCACTGTCGGACTAAATTCATCTGCTCAGTTGAACATTATATTATTATTATTTTTATTATTGGGGAATCATTGAGGGTATAAAGAGCCAGGTTAGACTGCTTGTATTTGCTGGATAAAGCCCCTCTAACATATTATTTTTTTAAAGAATACAACTTTACATATTTATATTTTTTAAAAAACCTTTACCATTTATTAATATCTTTGCGTAGCATGGCAAAAAGAACACTTTTTTCAACATACGAGAATACTTTTTTTCTGTATTTTTAAAAAGGAAACCATTTTGATGTAACTTTGTATTTTACTATCTGCCACTTTCAGGGACATGATTTTAGTAACAAATGTATTTGGCATTGGCAATGGTTTACAGAAAGGGGTGCTTTCAGATTCCATTGGATTAAGTTCACATTTCACTGATTCTTAGCAAAATGGCAAAAACTACCAAAATGGATAGTTGAAATCTAAAATGAAAATGTATCCACACCTATTATTTAAAAATTGTTCCACTAATTTACACATCGCAGTATCATATAATAGTTAAAAAGCACAGACTCTGATGCTTGATTACCTTCCAATGAATCCAGTATCAGGTTAATAACTGTGTAATTTAGAACAGGTTACTTACATTCCCTGTAATAATAACATCAGCTCCTAACTGATGAGTGTATTATGAATTGGACTCTCAGAGCAGTGCCTGACCCAGAGTAAGTTCTTAATAAATATTATCTAGCACATTACTAGAGAATTAGTCCCATGAATGCTTATATTATAATTATATAATTCTGGGCAGTCTTTAAAAAGATGAATACATTTCTACATGTCACAAAAGCGTGTCTGTTATGTTTAGTAGAAAAAAAGGCATACGCATATTAGCATTTTGCATATAAATTAGTATACATGTGTTTGTGGGTGTGTGCAGGAAAATTTCTAAGTAGCTAAAAAGATACCTATTAATGCCTCTTTCATAGTTGCACTGGAAGTAAAGAGTGGGTCGAGAAGGTTATCAGTTTTTCCATATAAATAATACTGAAGGCTTTGAATTTTTATAAAATTGAAATAAGACCAATAAAATAAGATAAAAAATTTCCCAGTATGGGTGGCGCCTGTGACTCAAAGGAATAGGGTGCCGGCCCCATATGCCAGAGGTGGCAGGTTCAAACCCAGCCCTGGCCAAAAAAAATTTCCCCACATACCCTACCAACCCTGTCTGCCTAATCCTATGTAATACCTAAGCCTGCCCAATATTCATTTTAAATCTCTGTCATAAGTTCTCTTTCTTAGTTTATGCCATAGATGAAGGCTCCTGAACTTTTAAATCATGTACAATGGTGGGTCATATTGTTATATGAGTATACTCCTTATCCCCAGTTTTTGGTCGGAAATATTTCTAAGTGATGTATTCATCATTGTTAGTTTCAGTTGAGCCAAAATAAATAAAGTAAATAAATAAACAAATAAATGAAAGTCTGTACCTATTCTAGCCCAACCACCATAAACATTTCATGAAAAACAAATCAAAACTGGCTAAACAGTTCACTGGGAAGCATAGATTAATTCTAGGCTTATAAATAGACAGAAGTAATTCTTTTCATCATGAATTCGTCATGACATATGATTAGTATTGAGGCTACAAGAAAGGGAAATTTCAGTTATACAATTAAGCTTATTCTTACTCTGACGTGACCCTTTGTTTATGATCACTGCTACATATTGTAAAAGCTCAAGTACTAACATAAGAAACTAAGAGCTGGCTCGGCACCTGTGGCTCAAGTGGCTAAGGCCCAGACACGTACACGCAAGGTATCAAGTTTGAATCTGGCCTGGACCCACCAAACAACAATGATGGCTGCAACCAAAAAAAATAGCTGGGCATTGTGGCGGGCACCTGTGGTCCCAGCTACTTGGGAGGCTGAGGCAGGAGACTCGCTTGAGCCCAGGAGTGGGAGGTTGCTGTGAGCTGTGATGCC
>NW_003852400.1:46185140-46187005 GCF_000181295.1 Otolemur garnettii | reverse complement strand
AAAAAAAAAAAAGAAACTAACAGCAAATATTTTTCAAATATGCATATTACCTTGCAGATTATTAAAAAGAAATAAGATTTTTGAAACTTTCATATCTTGAGGCGAAAATACTAATATGTTACATTTATTTATTTAGTCATTTATTCAACAAGTACTTACTGAGCCCCAACAGAGTGCCAGGTACTGTTTGGGTTGCAGGGCACAACGTGATATGCAGAAGTAAAGTCCCAACCTGGCGGCACCCATAGCTCAGTGGGTAGGGTGCCAGCCACATGCACCAAAGCTAGCGAGTTCAAGCCCTGCCAGCCAGCTAAAACAACAACAACTGCAACAACAACAATAACAACAAACATATCTGGGCGTTGTGGTGGGCGCCTGTAGTCCCAGCTACTTGGGAGGCTGAGAGAATTGCTTAAGCCCAAGAGTTTGAGGTTGCTGTAAGCTGTGATGCAGGAGCACTCTGAGGTCGACAAAGTGACTGTCTGTCTCAAAAATAAATAAATAAAATAAAATGAATAAGTAAAATGCATCCAAATACAAATTTTATTTTTTCTTTTTTATAGTCTAACAGCATTCTAGCGTATCCCTTGAAATACACATAAGTCATTTTGGAAGTCATTGATTTACAGAATGGAAAAAAATATTTGAAAGTGACTGCTGGTAACTAGTAGTTTAAATGTATTGATTTCAGAGATGATGCATTATCTCACCCAGCACTTGTTAATGAAGATTATTTGGTACATTAATATTTAAAAGGTTATAATGGAGGGGGCAGAGCATTATGGTGGAAGGGAAGGACAACTGGCTCAACTCTCCGGGAACAACAGGTGACAGTGTGTGGTCTAGATCATTCCAGTGTGGAATATTGGTGTGGAGTGGCAGTTCAGGGTGTGCAGCGAGGTGGCAGATTTGTGGACTTGGAGTATAATCTGGAGCTGCAGAGACTGCTAGGAAAAGTTCTGCCCTGCAGCTGCAGCAGCTGCAGGCGGCAGTGGCAGTGGCGGTAACCAGCCCCACCATGGACGATTGCAGTTCCCAGTTTGTGGGGAAACTAGGTATTGAGGAAAGATGAAGTCTGAAGTGTGGACTCCCAGGAGGAATTAGGTGGCCAGAGTAGGGCACTGTCTGGTGGGGCACCACTGTGGTTAGGTGGAGGGAGAGACATTCAGATGGAAAAGATCCTGGATAGCAAGAGGCCCTTGTTTTGGAATGTAGGAGATGGCGGTCGCTGCAGGCACCTTGCCCCGCGGGCCAGGCTTAGCGATTTGAGTCTTAGCCTCAGAAAGTCATCTTACACTTGGAACTGGCCCAGGATATCCTGCATTTCATGGGAACTGTTGCAGGGAGAATTTGTGAAACCTGTCTATGGAGGTTTTTTGAGATCAGTGGAATCAGCAGTTGGGCAGGGTCTAGGCACCAAGTGGGTATTCAGGCAAACACCAGGAACAATTTAAACCTGGGAACTACTCAGGGCACCACCTGGCATCCAGAAAGTATATTGCAACATAAATCAATCCCTATGGCATATATATAGTTGCATGTTTTATTTATATATAATTTTGTTGCCTTTTTTTCTCACTTTGCTCATTCTTTTTTTTCCCATTTTTCTTTCTTGTAGGAGTTACTGTTAAATTTTTTTTAATTATTATTATTTTTCTCTGCTTTCCTTTTTTTTTTTTTTTTTTTTTTTTCTTGTAGGAGTTATTGTTAAATTTTTTTTAATTATTATTTTTTTCTGCTTTCCCCCTCCTTTTTTTTTTTCTTTTTTTTAAACTGAGTCTCACTATGTCACCCTCAGTGGAGTACTGGGGAGTTGCAGCTCATGGCAACCTCTAACTCTCTTGGGCTGAGCATTTCTCTTATCT
>NW_003852400.1:46178394-46185120 GCF_000181295.1 Otolemur garnettii | reverse complement strand
TTTTTTTTTTTTTTTAGACAGAGTCTTGCTGTGTCACCCTCAGTGGAGTGCTATGGCATTGCAGCTCACAGCAACCTCTAATTCTCTTGGGCTGAGTGGTTCTCTTGCCTTAGCCTCTCAGGTGGCTTGGGGCTGCAGGTGCCCACCATGGTACCCAGCTGTTTTTTGGTTGTGGTTGTCATTGTTGTTTGGTGGGCCTTGGGCCAGGTTCAAGCCCACCAGCTCTGGTGTGTGTGGCCAGTGCCCTGGCCACTGGGATATAGGCACTGAGCCCTTCTTCTTATGGTTGTTCAGAGTGCTTACCAGGAGTCCTCAAACTTTTTAAACAGGGGGCCAGTTCACTGTCCCTCAGAACGTTGGAGGGCTGGACTGGCTCAGGACAAGTCAGCTGCTAAGCAGGACAGATAGCAATGGCAAAAACACCCAGCAGACCAGATAAATGTCCTCGGCAGGCCGTGTGTGGACTGTGAGCCATAGTTCGAGGATGCCTGCTTTAGGCTATTTGAGTTTTTTTGGTTTGTTTTTGATTGTTTACATGTTTGTGTGTCTGATTGTTTTTATGTTTGTTTGTTCATTTTGTTTCAGTGTGCCTTGTGTTCTGCTAAAAGTTCAAGTTGACCATTTTCCCTAACTCCAATTTTTACATTTAACAAGAGCAAAGGGGAGTGGGGGATGATAGTCAACTGAAGCCAGCATTCAAAAGAAACTCTGTCCAGAGGGAGAGATAACAGCCAGAAAGAACCCAACAAAGCCAATGGGTGGGAGCTTAGAGAAGAGATTGATAAGTGCACGTCTTCTCTGCTGAGGCAAGCTACAACTCCAAGGAAACAAATTTCAGGTACAGAACCCACCCCAAAAAGGACTGTCTGTCCCCTCCCCCAAAAAGTTGTTTGCTTGCTTGCTGTGAGATTTCTACTAGTGAGCAGTGAACTGAGGTCCTCTTCTCTCACCCCACAGGAGTGAGTTGTTAGAAGCTGGGACATCTTCTCCAGAGAATCCCTGCTGTGATCCTGGGCATTCTTTTGTCTGGCATGAAGGTTGAACAAATATTTTTCCTGTCACTTTGAACTCCCAGTCCACCCTTCCCCCTGGCCTGACAGTCTAGACGCCCAGCCCTTGCAGGGACTAGAACAGTGGTGGTTCTTTATTAAGACTGGGCATTACATAGTCTGAGATAGCACAGCTACACTGTAACTGTGAATCTAGTAACAGTGAAGAAAGGCACAGGGGGGAGGTGGCTGGCTTGGCTCTGAGAAAGAGCAACTCAGCAGTGGGCAGAGGCTTGGGTCTCCATAGACAGGTGAAGGCTCAGGAACCACTGAGGTGTGGGAACCTGAGTGGAGACACCTCCCACCTAGCCGCACCATTAATAGAGCAATTCTGTCAGGGTCAAATTTCAGAGAGACACCCCCCCAATTCTGTGGACTGCTGTAGGGAGCTAGATCTTGCAATTCAGGGATACCAGAGGAACAGAGTGGCTGGCTCAGAGACACAGTCTCTGAGAGAGAAAAACATCTGCTGCCTTGTTAACCTCTGGTTTTGAAAGAGCTCAGGTGGAATACTCCCCAGTTTCCATTGAGCACTTGAGGTAATCAGACTTCAGCCCCTAGCCAGCAGGTGGCAGAGTATGGTCACGTGGCCAATGAGGCACTGACTTTCCTTTGACTCTGGCAGGCCCAAATCCCTGGCACATTTGCTCATTGGAGGAAACTGGACCACAGCCCCATGGGGCTACCAGTGCCTGGGTGTGATGGAGGTGCAAGGTGGGGAAGTAGGCACTACACCCCCTGGACTATTTTGCTGGGCAGGCCTTTCTGACTCCACAGAGCACCAAGGAATAAGCTACACTTGATCTGCCAGTGAACCCCCACTGCCTAGATGCTGAAGACCTTTTGAGATCTCCCACCTGATCAGTATTTGTGTTGACCAGGACAATTGGTTTGGAACTCTTGACCTGGGCCAATCACCCAGGGACCCACCAAAGTTGTATCCTTGTTGTGTTGTGGGAGTGTGGGATTCTCCTCTTCCAGTTGTTACCTGTTGGGGGGCAGGGTGTCTTAGTTGCTTATATATCTCTACAGCTAAGATTTAAGCCCTAAGCCATGGATTCACTAGGATTGGACAGAGACCAGGTGAATATAGGTCAAAGCCATCTAGCCCCACCACACCAAGCAATTCCCCAGAGTTTCAGGCTGTAGTACTAAATGGGACCTTTGTAAAGCTCTAGGGGAAAAGCCACAATCACCAATCCCAGTTCTTTGATAAAGGGCTGGTTAAGTACAACTCCAGGAGCCCTCCATCCAATTTCACCAGCTTACCAGCTTCTCTAGCATAACAGTGAAAAATAAGGATGGGGAGGAATCAGCAAAAAAACTCTGGCAACATGAATAATCAGAGTAGATCAACTCCCCCAAGGAATGACAAAGGAGACACAACAGAAGATCCCATTCATAAACAAAAGGCTGAGATGTCAGAAATTGAATTCAGAATTTGTATTACAAATAAGATTAACAGAATGGGGCGGTGCCTGTGGCTTAAAGGAGTAGGGCGCTGGCCCCATATGCCAGAGGTGGTGGGTTCAAACCCAGCTCCGGCCAAAAACTGCAAATAATAATAATAATAATAAGATTAACAGAATGGAGGTAAAGTTGTAATTAGAAATTCAAGGAGCGAGTCAAAAGTTGTCTCAAGAATTCAATAAATTCAAAGACAAAATCACCAAAGATTTTGACACATTGAGGCAAGAACTTCCAGCCCTCAAAGATCTGAAAAATACAGTAGAATCCCTCAGTAACAGAATGGAACAGGCAGAAGAAAGGATCTCTGTCATTGAAGACAAACTTTTGAACACTCCTAAATGCTCAAGAAGAAGATAATTGGAAAGCAAAAACGGATCATTCTCTCAGAGAGCTGTAGGATAATTCCAAATTCTTGAAGGCAACAAAGTTGCTTCAAAGAACCCAGATGCTCTACTCCAAAAGATAATTGAGGAGAACTTCCCAAACATGGTAAGATATTCTGAAATTCAAATAGCAGACATTTGAGAACCCCAGCATGACTCAATCCAAATAAAATATTACCCAGACACATTATAATTAATTTTGCCAAAGTTAGTATGAAGGAGAAAATTCTGAAAGCAGCCAGACATCAGAAAAACATAACCTATAAGGGGAAGAATATTAGAATGACTACAGATCTCTCTGCTGAAACTTTTCAAACTAGAAGAGGATGGTAATTGACTTTCAATCTCCTAAAACAAAATAACTTTCAACCCAGGATCCTGTATCCAGCTAAAGTGAGTTTCATTTATGATGGAGAAATTAAATACTTTAATGACATTCATGCATTCAAGAAATTTGCCATAACTAAACCAGCTTTCCAGGATATTCTCACTCTATCCTCCACAATGACCAATACAATGCTCTACCACCAAAGTAAACTCACTCATAAACTTTTGATCAAATTCCAACTTCCACAGTGGTGAAAGGATTAAAAATGTCCACTAGATTTTTGAAAAAGTCAATACCCAAAATACTACCAGGCTTATCAATACTCTCAATTAATGTGAATGGTTAAAATTGTCCTCTAAAGAGGCACAGGTTGGCTAACTGGGTACGAATCTCAGGCCAGATATCTGTTGCATATAAGAATCTCATCTTACCTTAAAAGATAAATATAGACTCAGGGTAAAGGGATGGTCATCTATAATTTAGGCAAACAAATCAGAAAAAAATGCAAGTGTTGCAATTTTATTCACAGATACAATAGGCTTTAAACCAACAAAAGTAAGGAAAGATAAGAATGGTCATTTCATATTTGTTAAGGGTAACACTCAACATGACGAGATTTCAATTATTAATATTTATGACCCAACCAGAATGTGCCTCAATGTACAAGACAGACTCTAACAAACATGAACACCTTGATTTCCTCCAGCACCATAATAGTCAGAGATTTTACCACCCCTTTGGCAAAGTTGGATAGATCCTCCAATAAGAAACTCAGCAAAAAAATTTTAGACTTAAACTTAACCATTCAACAATTGGATTTAACAGACATGTACAGAACATTTCATCCTAACAAAACTGAATACATATTCTTCTCATCAGTCCATGGAACATCCTCCAAAATTGATCACATGTTAGATCACAAGTCTAACCTCAACAAATTTGCAAGTATAGAAATTATTGCATGTATATTCTCGGATCATCATGCAATAAAAGTTGAATTTAACATTAACAGGTATCTGCATACTCATACAAAGACATGGAAACTAAATAACCTTATGCCAAAAGATAGCTGGGTCATAGATGAGATTAAGAAGAAAATTGTCAAATTTTTGGAAAAAAACAATAATGAAGACATGAATTATCAGAACCTGTGGCATACTGCAAAGGCAGTCCTCAGATGGAAATTTATAGCATTACAAGCCTTCCTCAAGAGAATGGAAAGAGAGAAAGGCAATAACTTAATGGGACAGCTTAGGCAACTGGAAAGAAAGAACATTCCAACCCTAAACCCAGTAGAAGAAAAGAAATAACTAAAATTAGAGCAGAATTAAATGAAATTGAAAACAAAAGAATTATTCAAAAGATCAATGAATCAAAAAGTTGGTTTTTTGAAAACTACAATAAAATTGATAAACCTTTGGCCAATCTAACCAAAAATAGAAAATTAAAGTCCATAATATCATCAATTAGAAATGACAAAAGCAAATTAATGACAGGCACCTCAGAAATTCAAAGAATCCTTAATGAATACTACAATAAACTTTATTCTCAGAAATATGAAAATCTGAAGGAAATTGACCAATACTTGGAAGCATGCCACCTTCCAACACTTAGCCTGAATCAAGTGGAAATGTTGAATAGGCCTATATCAAGTACTGAAATAGAATCAACTACACGAAATCTCCCAAAAAAGAAGAGTCCAGGACCAGATGGCTTCACATCAGAATTCTACCAAACCTTTAAAGAGGAACTAGTACCTATATTACTTAACCTTTTTCAAAACATTGAAGAAGAAGGAATACTTCCCAACACATTCTATGAAGCAAATATCACCCTGAATCCCAAACCAGAAAAGACCCAACAAGAAAAGAAAATTATAGACCAATATCTTTAATGAACATAGATGCAAAAATATTCAATAAGAACCTAGCAAACAGAATCCAGCAACACACCGAACAAATTATACACCATATCAAGTGGATTTCATCTCAGGGACTCAAGGTTGGTTCAATATAATAAATCTATAAATATAATAAATCACATAAAAAAATGAAAAAACAAAGACCATTTGATTCTCCCAATAGATGCAAAAAAAGCTTTTGACAATATCCAGCATCCTTTCATGATCAGAACACTTCAGAAAATAGGTATAGAAGGGACTTTTCTTAAACTGATAGAGCCCGTCTACAGAAAACCCACAGCCAATATCATATTGAATGGAGTAAAATTGAAAACATTTCCACTCAGATCAGGAACGAGGTAAGGTTGCCCACTGCTTTTTAACATTGTAATGGAAGTCTTAGCCATTGCAATAAGGTAAGAGGTGATCAAGGGTATATAAATAGGGTCAGAGGAGGTCACTCTTCACAGATGATATGATTTTAGACCTGGAAAACCCCAGGGACTCAACCACAAAACTCTTAGAAGTGATCAATGAATACAGTAGCATCTCAGGATACAAAATCAATACTCACAAATCATATGTATTATATATACCAGTAATAGTCAAGCTGAAAAAACAGTCAAGGACTCTATTCCCTTTATAGTTGTGCCAAAGAAGATGAAATATTTGGGAATTTAACTAACAAAGGTTGTGAAAGATCTCTATAAAAAGAATTATGAAACTCTGAGAAAAGAAATAGCTGAAGACATTAACAAATAGAAAAACATACCATGTTCATGGCTGGGAAGATTCAACATTGTTAAAATGTCCATATTACCCAAAGCAATTTATGAATTTAATGCAAAGCACCACTGTCATACTTTAAAGATCTGGAAAAAATAGTACTTTATTTTATATGGAACTAGAAAAAACCTTGAATAGCCAAAACATTACTCAGAAATAAAAACAAATCAGGAGGAATCACGCTATCAGACTTCAAACTATACTATAAATCTATAGTGATCAAAACAGCATGGTATTGGCACAAAAATAGAGAGGTAGATATATGGAACATAATTGAGAACCAAAAGATGGACACAGACACTTATGGTCATTTGATCTTTGATAAGCCCATCAAAAATATAAATTGGGGGAAAGATTCCCTATTTAACAAATGACGCTGGGAGAATTGGCTGGCAACTTGTAGAAGACTGAAACTGGACCCCCACCTTTCACCATTAACAAAGATTGATTCTCACTGAATAAAATATTTAAACTTAAGACATGAAACTATAAAGATTCTTGAAGAGAGTGCAGGAGAAACACTTGAAGAAATTGGCCTGGGAGGATACTTTATGAGGAGGACTCCCTGGGCAACACCAAAACGCAACACCAAAAATACATTACTGGGATCTGATCAAACTAAAAATCTTCTGCACAACAAAGAACACAGTAAGTAAAGCAAGCAGACAGCCCTCAGAATGAGAGAGGATATTTGCAGGTTATGCTTCTGACAAAGGTTTGATAACCAGAATCCACAGAGAACTCAAGTTTATTAATCCACAGAGAACTCAAGAACAAGTAATCCCATTTTATTATGGGCAAGGGACTTGA
>NW_003852400.1:46149802-46178228 GCF_000181295.1 Otolemur garnettii | reverse complement strand
CCAAAAGACCAAAAATCACTTTATAACAAAGATATTTGCACCAGATTGTTCCTTGCAGCTTAATTTATAATAGCCAAGTCATGGAAGAAGCCCAAGTGCCCATTGACCCATGAATGGATTAATAAATTGTGGTATATGTATACCATGGAATATTATGTAGCCTTAAAAAATAGAGACTTTACCTCTTTTACATTTACATGGATGGAGTTGGAACATATCTTACTTAGTAAAGTATCTCAAGAATGGAAGAAAAAATAATGTACTCAACCACAAAACTCTTGGAAGTGATCAATGTATACAGTAGCATCTCAGGATACAAAATCAATACTCACAAATCATATATATTATATATACCAGTAATAGTCAAACTGAAAAAACAGCCAAGGACTCTATTCCCTTTACAGTTGTGCCAAAGAAGATGAAATATTTGGGAATTTACCTAACAAAGGACCTGAAAGAGCTCTGTAAAGAGAATTATGATCACCCACACTTTCACATGAAGAATAGATCACAACTCTGGCCCAGGATGAAGGAGGGAGGAGGGGGGTTGGGAAGGGAGAGGGGAGATCAGATAGAGGGAGTATGAATGGTGGGATCACACCTATAGTGCATAATGCAAAGGTACATGTCAGATCTGTTAAGTATAGAGTATAAGTGTCTTAACACAATAGTTAAGTAAACAAGATGAGGTATATATTAACCAATGTGATGTAAACATCCCTAATTCTATATGAAATCAGCACATTGTACCCCATAAATGCATTAATGTATGCATGATCTATGTGTTTATGATTTAATAAAAAAAGAACTGTAAAAAAATAAAATAAAATGGCTATAATGTATATACATGTATAATAAATATATATTTTAATATTTAATTATTTTTTAGTAGATACGATTTGAAAGATTTCAAAAAAGACATTGATACCTTCAAATGTTACTCATATATAGTTAAATATAGCGATTATAATTCATGTCATGTGAGAGTAAATACTAAAAAGTATAGACATTTTAGTTGTACCCACACACACACACACACCTACACACATATGCACAAATATATCCAGGTAGTTGTTCAAATTTGTCTCCAACACTGGAAATGAATGCATCTTTAAAACCTAATTTAAATTCCTCTCAAGTTGTCAGGACTAAATTTATCTCCTATTTATAACGACTATATATGAAGTTGGACAATTAAGTTTGCAAATTCATTCTAAGAAAAATGCAATGTACCTCAATACTAAAGAACACCATAGTCACCTTTGAAGTACTCCCTTCGCAAAGCTATATACACATGCCTAGTCTACCCTTCAAAGCAATTTTGAAACTTTTTTCCTGGAATGGCCATTAGAACTGTTGTCATATGTTCATAATCTCATACTAGAAAAAGTGCTTTGATGGGTGGACTAGACATTGGCATTTGTGTATAGCTTCCCAAGACGAACACTTTGAAGGTGACCATAGTGATATTCAGCAATGAGGTACATAGAACTTTTTCTAAGATGAATTCACAAACTTAACTGTCTGACCTCCTATACTATCTATAAAATACTGTCATTTCTTTATAAAATATTTTTTACAGTTTCCAAGGTTTTATTACATTTGTATTTTAAATGATGTAATAAAAGCTTGGAAACTGTAAACAAGATGTTTAATATTTAATTAGCAATAATTGCCCCTCAGATAAACCTCATTGTCTACAATACTGCCACTGCACAAAGGTAAGATATTTACTATTTAAAGTTAATTATAAATTTTTATTTTAAAATGTTATCAGAAATAGCTCTATAAATATATAGCAATTTTTCATTGGCCTTTATCTCATTTAAATAGCTACAGTATTTTGCAACTCCTAGAGTAATTTTAAACAACTTACTGTACCCATCAGTGGTTTTACACCATTGTTGTTTTCTATTTCAATAATATCATTTATCATTGAAGTGGAGTAGTTTGAGATCAGATATCATTGCTCCTTTAGGAAATTCTAGACATCTTTCTTTCAGATTCACCTCTCTGATCAACCCTAATTTATGTAAGAGAAGACAGGTAACATATTCCACATACAATGGAAGAGAAAGACAAAAGAGAAGATGATGTCTAAGAGTATGTTACTAAATAAGATAAGCTGCTTAGCTGAATGTGCTTTCTTCCATAACTTATGGCTATTCCACTAACCACCTATACTATTCAATGATGGGTAGTACTTGACTGGGTTAGAATTTCTGTACTCAGAGTTCTTATTGACTTGACAGCAACACCAAATTTTTTTCTAATGTTCGGAACTCCCTAAAATTCCAAATACAATCTGGTCCTTGAAATGTGTAGTTGTGTGTACATGCATGTATGCAAATGCACATGTGTGTACTCACTATGTACCACTACTGATTGCTCTCTATTACATATACTCTATATCTTCTATACCTGCTACTGAATTTAAGGAGAGTAAACACAAAACTATGTTATGAAAATTATAATATGTAACTTTCTATATTGCATGTATTTATAAGATAGCTATACTGCTGCTACTTTCTGCATTGTATACAAATAGAATATAAAATGGAATATAAAATCCCTATATTCCGATCTAATGGGGAATGTTATCAGCAATAGGTTAAAATATTTGCATATTTAGAATTATTTATAGTCATCTATTAACTACCATTATTTTTCTCAATTCTGTTTTTTTCTGCAGAAAAGAATATTGAGAAATTTTCAAATAATCATATGGTAATATCCTCAGGGCATGAAAAGCCCATGAGATTGCCTTAAAATACATAAATTCATTTCAAATCACACAAACACACATATGTGTGAGTATGTGTATGTTCATATATATAGCTTCAAATTCATATTTAAGACAACACTTTCAGTTTATTAAATCTAGATTCTTAAAAAAATGAGATTAGAAAAGTTATAAATATTTAACTAAAATTCTAAATTGTCCAGAGAAAAGCAAATTTCAGTGTATATCACTTCTTAAAATATGAAACTATAAAGAGAGGGAAGAGTAAGATGGTCAAATAAAAAACTCCAGTGCTCATCTCTCCTCACAAACACCAAATTAAACAACTATCTATGAAAGCAAACCCCTGCAGAAGAACCAAAAACCAAATGAACAAACACAGTAACTGGTTTTAACATTATATCCAAGGGAAGGAGCACTAAAGTGGGCAGAAAAAGACAGTCTTGCAGTGCCTACACCACACTACCCCCATTCCCTGGCAGGGCCCTGCCAGCACACCATGTGGAGAGAGAATCTGTGTGCCCAGGGGAAGGTGAGAAAAGTGACTATGGAACTCTGCATTGGAATACAGGGCTGCCATGGCACAAGGGGAACATAACACAGGGCAGAATTCTGCCTATGCCCATGGAAAGAGCATTTAGACCAGCCTGGACAGAGGAAAATCCTCCACTCTGAAACTTGAGTTCTAGATAGCCAGTCCCACCACTAGCTGACAAAAAGTGACCTGAGACCTAGAATAAATTCATGAATCAGTCAGACCCTCAAGGCTGCAGGCCTTGAACAATTCTGCAGCTGTGCTGGCTTAAAGCCAGAGTGCATGGCAAGCATGTGACCCAGTGAGACACCAGCAGTGGTGGCCAAACCAGTGCCTATGTCAACCCCTCCCCAAAATCCAGTTAGGGCAGTGTAGCTCAAGGTGAATCTTCTGCTTGATAGGGAACAGTTCAGAGGACATTACCTTGTGACTTGGGTAGTAGCTTAGACACAGTAAAATAAAATACCAAGCAGACTTCTGTAAGCCTCTGATTCCAGGACGTAGTCCTTGGATAGTATTTCTATATCCATCCTGGTCCAAAATGAAACATGTGGCCCTGAATGGAAAAATCCATTCCTGGTAGGATTCACTGTTTGGTGACTAAAGAGTCCTTGGGCTTGGAATAAACCTCAGAGTAGCAAGGCAAGAGTCAGTGTGGGCTGGCTTCAGGTGTGATCTGGCACTGTTGGCCATGAGAGTGAGCTCATGTCACTCCTTCCCCACTTCAGCAGACTAGCAAGAGAGTGAGGAAAGAGGGTGAGAGACTTGGCCTGGTAATCCAGAGAATTCTCCTATATCTTACCCAAGTCCCTAAAGACGTACCATCAGAGGTCTGCAAGGGTCACAGCATTACTGAGCTTGGGGAATCTCCACTGCTGAATCTCCACTGCTGATATAGCTAAGTCACTGTTGTGACTTAGATCACAACACTCAATTCCCTTTGTATATGTGGAAAGCCTTCTCAAAAAATACTGGATCAAAGAAGCCAAGACTCTGAAAATTAAAATAAATACCTAACTCCTCAATGCTCAGGCATCAACAGATATCCACAAGCATCAAAAACACACAAGAAAACTTGACTGCACCAAACAAACTAAATAAAGTACTAGTGACCAATCCTGGAATGACAGAAATACATGAAAAAGAATTCAAAATAACTGAATAATCTCAGTTAACTTCAGGACAACTCAGAGAAGGAATTACAAAATCTATCAGAGAAAATTAATAAAGAAATAATGAAAAAAAGAGCAGAAATTGTAGAGCTGAAAAATTCAGTTGACAAACTAAGAAAGAATCAGTGTTGAAATAAGAGGTAGTGCCAGAGTAACCCACAGCCTAAAAGATGGCAATGTTTATGAACATAACCAGCTAATAGCATTTCCCCCTGGATTTGAAATAAACAAGAGGGCATGAGAATAAAAAAAATGAGCTTCCAATTTTGAGCCATCTATTTCCATTTGGAGAGATCCATTTCCACCATTTTCACCCCATACCCACTCTATTTCCACAATTATTTTTATGAAGGAAAACACTTGTTGACAAATTTCTCTAATGTATATTATTGAATTTATAAGCCTGTGATCTAGTTAATATAGAAAAGAAATAGATCAACAGAAATATAATGTAAAAATTCTTAATGCCTCAAAATTCTTCTAATTATAGTCAAAGGTATTAAGAAACTTTGAAATTAAAATATCAAAATATTTTCAAAATGACCAGTGTGCTGAACATGCATCAAGTCAGAACATATACTGATGTTTGATTTAAAGGTGAGCCATGGTGCTGCTGTGGATGGGGAGAGAAAGGAACACCTTACACTGCTGGTGGTATTGCAAACTAATACAGCCCTTTTGGAGAGAAGTATGGAGAATCCTCAAAGATCTAAATGTAGACTTTCCATTTAGCCCTGTAATCCAATTACTAGGTATCTACCCAGAAGAACATAAATCATTTTACCACAAAGACATTAGCACTAGAATATTTATTGCAGCTCAATTCATAATTGCCAAGTTGTGGAAGCAACCTAAGTGCCCATCAACCCATTAAAGGATCAACAAACTGTGGTATATGTATACTATGGAATATTGGGCAGCCATTAAAAAGATGGAGACTTTACATCTTTTACATTTACCTGGATGGAGTTGAAATTCTTAGTAAAGTATTGCAAGAATGGAAAGATAAATATCCAACGTACTCCATACTAATAGGAAATCAATATAAAAACAATTACATGTGCCTAAAAACAATAAAGCATGATTATAGTCCAGTTTGGGGGTAGAGGAAAGTAGGAGGGGGGAGGATGTATGGTAGAGGGAGGGAGGGCATGAGGCGGAATCTCACCTAATGTGCACATTGTGAGGGTGTACAACATGCCCCCTGGGTGAGGGGCTCTTCTACAAATGGAACTTTGTCTTTGTCTAAATATTATACCCTCATATTAATTTGAATAAAGTTTTAAAAATAAATAAATAAAGATGAGCCATCAAGCAAAAAGATGAAATCCCAAGAATCTATCTACTTCTGTGAGGAGGCTGTTGAAGTCCTCCATTGTTACTGTAGTATTAGGTCCAATAATAATCGTTTTGTAAATCTGGGAGCTTCAAGGTTGGATGCATATATATTTAGGATTGTTATGTCCTCTTGCTAAATTGATCCCTTTATGATTATATAATAACTTTCTTTGCTTTCTTTGTCTTTTTCTTAACTTTTTAAATTAAATATCAGTGTTATCTAATATATGTATTACTACTTCTATTCATTTTTGGCTTCTGTTTGTGGGGAATATCTTTTTTTCACCCCTTTTGTCTTTAGTTTGTATCTTTACAGGTGAGGTGAGTGTTCTGGAAACAGCATATATTTGGGTCATGTCTTTTTATCCACTTCCCAATCTACATCTTTTGATTGGAACTTTTAACTCATTTACAGTCAAGGTTAATATTGATATGTGAGGCTTTATTTTTGCTATACTGCTAATTGTTTCAAGTTGTTTTATGATTTTCTTTGTTTTCTTCTTTTTTCTTTTTGTCTTTGTAGTTTGATAAAATTCTGTGATGTTGTCATTTGATTCCTTTATCTTCCTCCTTCATGTGATTGTTTTATGAGACCTGTGTGTTACATTTTCATTTTTGTGATGGTGAATATCAATATTTTATTTCTAGGTTTCAGATCACTTTGAACATTTTCCATAGAGCTGATCTAATTGTGATTAATTTTCTCAGGATTTGCTTCTCTGGATTTCTTCTTCAGTTATGAAGATATAAAATTATTTTGGCAGGTATTAAATTCTTAACTGACAAGAGTTTTTGTTTTAGCATTTTAGAAATGCTATCCTATTCCTTGTTGGCCTATAAGGTTTCTACTGACAAACCTTCTGTTAGTCTGATGGGATGTACATTATAGACTACACGTTTTTCTCTTGATAATTTAAAATTCTTTCTTTTGCTTTGACTTTAGACATTCTGAATAAACATGCCATGTTAAATTCCTTTTTGCAATACGTTGTCTTTGGAATCAGTTGGCTTTGTGTATCTGGATGTCTACCTCTCTTGGTAGACTTAGAAAGTTTTCATCAATTGTTCTCTTAAGTAAGTTTTCTGAAGTTCTTGATATCTCTTCACCCTGGGAAATACCAATAATTCATGAGTTTGTTCACTTTAGGTAGTCCCAGATGACTTGAAGTCTGTTTTTTTTTTTTTTAATTTATTTTTCTTTACATTCATCTAACTAGGTTATTTCAAAATGTGTCTTCAGGCTCTAAGATTCATTCTTTTACCTGATCTAATCTATTATTGAAGTTTGCAGGTGTATTTTGTATTTTCTTTAATGAGGTTTTGTTTCAGCATTTCTGGTTGGGGGAAGATTGTTTTTGTTTTTAAGATATCCATTTACTGGGTAAATTTCTCATTCATATTAATCTTCTGATTCCTTTGTATTAGTTTTAAGATCTCTTGCATTGCATTGAGCTTCTTTAAAATCAATAATTTGAATTCTTTGGTCTGATTCAAAATATGCAAATATCCTTTGCCATTAGGTAGATTGTCTATTTGCTTTGGCTGTTGTCTCCTTGACTATACAGAAGCTTTTCAATTTAATTAAATCCCATTTGTTTACTGTTGTGGTTGTTGCTATTACCATGGCAGTCTTCTTTGTAAAGTCTTTCCCCAGGCCGATATCTTCCAGTGTGTTTCCTATTCTTTCTTTGAGGATTTTTATCTTTTCATGCCTTAAATTTAAGTCCATTATCCATCTTGAATCAATTTTAGTGAGTAGAGAAAGGTGCAGGTCCAGTTACAGTCTTTTACATGTGGATATCCAATTCTCCCAGCACCATTTATTGAACAGGGAGTCTTTCCCCCAGTGGATCTTCTGGTTGGGTTTATTGAAGATTAAGTGGCTGTAAGTTGTTGTTTTTATTTCCTGGTTTTCTGTTCAATTCTAAATGTCTATGTTTCTATTTTTGTGCCAGTACCATGCTGTCTTGACCACTATGGCCTTGTAGTACAGCCTAAAATCTGGTACCCCAGGCTTTGTTTTTATTACTAAGAACTACCTTAGTTGCATGGGGTTGTTTTCTGGTTGTTTTCTGGTTCCATACAAAACACAGAATCATTTTTTCCAAGTCTTGAAAATAGGATGGTGGTATTTTAATAGGGATGGCGTTGAATCGGTAAATTGCTCTGGGAAGTATAGAAATTTTAACAACTAGGATCTATACAGAACTTCAATTAATCCACAGGAAAAAAACCAACAATCCCATATATCTATGGGGAAGAGAGATGAACAGAACCTTCTCTAAAGAAGATAGACGAATGGCTGTCAAATACATGAAAAAATGCTCATCATCCCTAATTATTAAAGAAATGCAAATTAAAACCACCCTGAGATATTATCTAACCCCAGTGAGAATGGCCTATATCACGAAATCTCAAAACTACAGATGCTGGCACAGATGTAGAGATAAAGGAACATTTTTACACTGCTGGTGGGACTGCAAACTAATACAATCTTTTTGGAAGGAAGTATGGAGAAACCTCCAAGAACTCAACCTAGACCTCCCATTTGATCCTGCAATCCCATTACTGGGTATCCAGAAGGAAAAAAAAACCTTTTATTATAAAGATACTTATACTAGACTGTTTATTGCAGCCCAATTTACAATTGCTAAAATGTGGAAACAGCCTAAATGCCCTTCAACTCAGGAATGGGTTGGCAAGCTGTGGTATGTGTATACCATGGAATATTATTCAGCTATTAAGAAAAATGGAGATTTTGCAGCATTTGTACTAACTTGGATGGAGGTGGAACACATTATCCTTAGTGAAGCATCACAGGAATGGAGAAGTATGAATCCTATGTATTCAACTTTGATATGAAGACAATTAATGACAATTAATGATATGGTGGGACATGGAGGAAGGGGTGAGCAGATAGAGAAGGAAGGAGGGGTGAGGGTAAGGACAAGGAAAAAAAAAGAAAATAGTGACTAATTCTCACATAAATTGGATTCTATTTTTACTAAAGTACATCACTTAGACAATTTTTACTTCAACTTGTTAATATGTTGTTTAGGATAGAGGATACTGCATCCTCATTTAAAAGTGAATTATGTTCGTAATTTCCCCTTTATAATAATATATTTTTTCTAATTTTAATATCAAGTGTATCCAGATTAAGCAAAATGATTTTGAAGTATTTCCTCTTTTTCTATTGTCTATAATATTTGGCATGATCTGTTCTTTAAAATTATCTTTTATTTTTATTTATAAATATTAGTTGTGTACTTTTTGAGACTTTGGGGAAAAAAAGTAATAAGAAGTTAATTGATGACTCTATACTGAACCTCAGAGTCAAAGCATTCTATAACAGTCATACTCTTATTTGACAATGTGAATATTACTTTCTTTGCATTACTATTATTGCTTAATACTTTTGTGCTGCAATCATCTGATTTCTTTTCTGAATGGATTTATCTTCATTCATTCTTTACAAGGTTTTTGTTTCTAGTCCTTATCTTAAACATTGTTATTGTTGGTGACTTTTAAGCCTTGTTAATCCTGTGAAGGCAAAAAGTGGAAACCTAATAATCACATGTATATATAAAAATAAAAAATAATAATAAAATAATTTGAATTCTTTAGCACTTCAAGGACTTCTTTCTGATTAAAATCTGTTGTTGCACAATTATTGTGGTCCATTTGTGGTGTCAAGTTTTTTTCATTTTCCTGTTTCCTGCGTTCTTTTGATAATATCTGCACATCTGGTGGAGCAGTCACTTGTCCCAGTTCTCAGCCAATCTCAGACGGGGCAAGACGCCTCATATCCTCTCAACTCGTGCTTTTGGACTCCCCATCACCTCTCTGGTAAATCCTGCCTTGCATTTCTTTCTTTCTTTCGTTCTTTTAGAGACAGAGTCTCACTTTATTGCCCGCGGTAGGTGCCGTAATATCACACAGCAACCTCCAACTCCTGGGCTTAGGCGATTCTTTTGCCTGTCTCCCAAGTAGCTGGGACTACAGGCGCCCGCCACACCTGGCTATTTTTTTGTTGCAGTTTAGCTGGGGCTGGGTTCGAACCCACCACCCTTAGTATATGGGGCCGGCGCCCTAACCTCCTAGCCACAGGCGCCGTCCCTTCCCTGCATTTCTTAAAGGAAGTTTGACAGTATTGGGTTTGACTAAGATTTTTCCCAATTTAATTTGTCCTTTCATTGCCAAAGGGGCAATACCTAAAACACCATTTCTCATCTTAAATATATTTTGAATTACTATTTATTCTTCTTCATGAAGCTTGTATATTCAGTAAGTATTGAATGCCTGTTTCTTCTTAGTGTGACAAATTTTAGTTGCGCAGAAAATACGAATGGAATTAGGTTTTCCTCCTTCACCAAGGGTATTACCATCTAGCTGTTGGGAGTCATAAATAAATAAACAATTATAGTAAAATGTGATAAGGATGGTGTGGGAACATTTCGGTCACACAGGAAAGCAGCATGTAAATTGAACTAGAAGGCCATTTTAAGGCAAAGTTCATAGTTATCATCTGTCTGTATCCTACCCTTAAACCTCTCTTATTAATAATTTTATCATGGAAAGGAAAACATAGAAAATATACTTAGTAAAACATGGTAGAAAACAAAATTGCTAGTAGACAAGCAATGTCTTGAGCAATGTCTATATTAGAGATGCACACAAGATCCAAACTAATGCCAACAGTTTAGATTGAGAGTCCAGGGTCCAAACTCAATGTAATAAAATTTAACAAGGAAAATATGTGGTACAAGATGAGGGACAACTATCTTGAAAATTCTTCCGACAGACTCACATGATGGCTCACACCTGTAATCCTAGCACTCTGGGAACTCAAGGCTGTTGGAGCTTCAGTTCAAGAGTTCAAGACCAGACTGAGCAAGATTGGGACCTCGTTTCTTTAATAGAAAAACTAGCCAGGCATCACGGCAGGTACCTGTTATTCCAGCTACTGGAAAGGCTGAGGCAAGAGGATTGCTTGAGGCCAAGAACTTGAGGTTGCTGTGAGCTATGATGAATGCTACAGCACTCTACCCAGGGTGATAGAGTAAGACTCTATCTCAAAAATTATACATATTCTTTTTGACAAAAGATGTGCACATTTAAGTAAATAAAGTAAATAATTTTTATGAGCCATCACTGGTATATGGTCACTTAAAATTATAGTATTTATTTAAAGTTCATAAATGTTCAAAACTAAATCATATATTTATTGAAGCTTTAAGAAAAAGAAAAATAAACATAAAATTTGGAATAGTGGTTACCAAAAAGAGAGAGGGCATGTGGAGAAATACAAATGCAATAGTGAATGGAAGCAGAAGGGCACATTATGTGGGTAAGTAGTGTTTTGTTTCATAAATGGTGTATATCTCTGTGTGTGAATTATTTCAAAATTGAATTGGAAAATAATAAACACTTAAATAGATAGTATAACAACTGTGTCAGTCAGGGTTCAATGAGAGAAGCAGAACCACAAGGAGATAAATATCTATGATTTGTTGCAGGGGATTGGGCAACTGTGAGAGCTGGTTAAACAGTCTTTGGGAGGGGCAGTTGGCTGTGTCTGAGGCTGAAGGACACAAGGCAGGCAGGCAGGAAGGGAAGATGCAAACAAAGGTGGAGAGATCAAGGGAAGGTTGGAACTCACAAGCACAGGCAAGAATGAAATCTATGTCAGTATTTATTACTTCTGACCTTGGTGACAATAGTATCCCACAGAATCTGGGGGCGTTTGTCACAAACACAAACTTACACATTTCACCAAGGAGTAAAAGAATGCAGATTCAGGGAGAGCTCTAGCAGTTACAAGCCCAGGTGCTGCTCCATCCCAGACCAACATCAGACCAACAACCTGCCCTCCACACCTCCCAGGTATCTCCCTTTTGGTCCACTCTAACAAACAATAAAGGGAACAGTGGCAGATGTAGTTCAGCACAGCCAAGTTGACACAGAAAGCCCAAACAGTAAAGATATACAGTGTCCTTTAGTATCCAAGCGGAACTAGTTCCAGGGCCCACCACCTGTGGATACCAAAATCCAAAGTTGCTCAAGTCTCTTATATAAAATGGCATAGTAGCTCACCAACCCAGGAATGGATTGACAAGCTGTGGTATGTGTACACCATGGGATACTATTAAGCCATTAAAAAAGATGGAGACTTTACATCTTTTGTATTAACCTAGACTGAGGTGGAAAACGTTCTTCTTAGTAAAGTATCACAAGAATGGAGAAGCAACAATTGGGTGTACTCAATTCTAATATGAAGACAGTAGATGATCTAATACAAGGGAAGTAAGGGAATGAGGGAGCAGGGACAGGACAGGAGGAAGGGGGAGCGGGGCATGGTGTATGGAGCAGGATGCATTTATAAGAGGGACTTAATCAGTACAATCAGTGTAACCTAATGTGTACTCTCAATGAATCTCAAACAATGAAAATAAAATGAAATAAAATTGATTAGATTAATGTAGTTGATTAGATTAGCGGGCTTGATTAGATTAGTGAAGTTGATTAGATTAGCAGGCTTGATTAGATTAGTGAAGTTGATTAGATTAGTGAGCTTGATCAGATTAGTGTAGTTGATTAGATTAGAGGGCTAATCTAGTCTGTGGATTAGATTAATGTAGTTGATTAGATTAGCGGGCTTGATTAGATTAGTGTAGTTGATTAGATTGGTGAGCTTGATTAGATTAGTTGATTAGATTAGCAAGCTTGATTAGATTAGTGCAGTTGATTAGATTAATGTAGTTGATTAGATTAGTGGGCTTGATTAGATTAGTAAAGTTGATTAGATTAGTGAGCCTGATTAGATTAGTGTAGCTGATTAGATTAGCAAGCTTGATTAGATTAGTGTAGTTGATTAGATTAGCAAGCTTGATTAGTGTGTTGATTAGATTAATGTAGTTGATTAGATTAGCAGGCTTGATTAGATTAGTGAAGTTGATTAGATCAGTGAGCTTGATTAGATTAGTGTAGTTGATTAGATTGGTGAGCTTGATTAGATTAGTGAGCTTGATTAGATTAGTGAGCCTGATTAGATTAGTGTAGTTGATTAGATTGATGCAGTTGATTAGATTGGTGGGCTTGATTAGATTAGTGTAGTTGATTAGATTAGTGAGCTTGATTAGATTAGTGAAGTTGATTAGATTAGTGAGCTTGATTAGATTGGTGAGCTTGATTAGATTAGTGTAGTTGATTAGATTAGTGAGCTTGATTTAATTAGTGAAGTTGATTAGATTAGTGAATTTTATTAGATTAGTGCAGTTGATTAGATTGGGGTAGTTGATTAGAGTAGTGCAGTTGAGAAATAAAACGTCTTAATTAATTATGCCACCCTCAGTATATGGAGCCGGCACCCTACTCACTGATCCACAGGCACCGGCCATAACTGGGTGATTTTTTAAAATGTTTTATAGAGACTGGATTTTACTGTGTTATCCAAATTAGTGTTAAACTCCTGCCTTTGAATTATGCTTCCGGCTCAGCCTCCCAAAGTGCTGGAATGCCACTGCACCTAGCTAATGACTCATTTTTTAAAAAAATGCTTTTGATCGGCTGTTGCATGAACCCACAAATTCAAAACCCCTGGATACAAAGGACTGATGACTGAATTGTTGATATGTTGGGCTACTTCAGAAGAAAGCATGCTGTTTTCCCAAATTAATAATTTTACCATATTTGGTAGATCATATCTACATTCAATTCTGGATATTGCATTTATGAAGGTCTTGGAGAAAATGAAATGTGAGCTGTAGGTCCATTCATGATAATCATATGAAAGAGATTCTGGTGATTCATGAGATTTTTGAAGAGCTCTCACGCGCAAGATGTAATAAGCTTGTTTGATTTGCTGCAGAGGATCAACAGTTAAATGTCACAGAAAAGTACATTTTTGGTTTCATTTAAAGAAAACCCCTCTAGATTGCAAGTTTTATAAGAACAGGGAATATTGTGTATGTGTGTTTCCATATGTGTATTTTTAATTTCCAAAGCTCAGTCCATATCTATGTATGTTAAAATGATCAAAAAAGTTTGTTAGTCAATTAACCAATGGACAATCTAAAAAATAAAAGTGAACTAGTTAACTGTGAAATGGATACCATACATAAATTGAATGTATAGTATGAATGAAATGAATATTACACATGTATTCAAGAATTCTATTGTATCACAGCATACTAAGCATACCATCTCTTCATAAGTATATGTTCTTTCTAGGCTGTAAAACTAAAATGACAGAAAAATTTAAAAACATAAGCAATCTCCTCCATAAATGGTGCCTGGACTAGCCACATGCAAAAGAGTGAAATAGGACTTGTACCTGTCTTCTCTCACAAAAATCAACTCACAATAGATTAAAGACTTAACCCTAAGACATGAAACTATAAAAATTCTTGAAGAAAATGTGCCAAAAACTCTAATGCAGCCGAGGGAAAGAATTTATGTAGAAGACTCCAAAGGCAATTGCAGCAACAACAAAAATAAATAAATGGGACCTGATCAAATTTAAAAGTATCGGCACAGCTAAGTACACAAAGCAAAGAGACACTCTACAAAACTGGAAAAGATATTTGCATGCTACAAAACTGACAATGGGCTATTAACCAGAATCCCCAAAGACCTCGAGCAAGTCAATAAGAAAAGATCAATCAATACCAAATGCTGGCATGGGTATGGAGAAAAGGGAACACTTGGGCACTGTTGGTGGGACTGTAATTTAGTACAGCCTCTATGGAAAGAAGTATAGAAATTCCTCAAAGAATGAAAAGTAGCCCTTGAATTTGATCCTGCAATCCCATTACTAGATATCTACCCAAAACAAAAATTTACTATAAGGACATTTGCACTTGAATGTTTATAGCAGCACAATTCATGATTGTGAAGATTGGTGCCCTTCAACACATGAATGGATTAATAAACTGCAGTATCTGCATACCATGGAATACTATTTAGCCAGAAAAAAGATGGAGATTTCGTATCTTTTGTAACAACCTAGATGGATTTGGAGAACATTCTCCTAAGCTAGGTATCAAAAGAATGAAAAAACAAGCCCCACATATATTCCGAACTTAATTAGCATTAGTAGCTTAACAACTATGTGCTCACCTGAGACAAATCTATATTTTCAAATTTCTTTCTCTTTTTTCTTTTCTTCCTTCTTTATTTCCTTTTTTTCTTCATTCTTTATGATTTTTCCTCCAATAGTCTTAATATTATTTTCCACTACCCCAAGGTAAAAAATATAGTCTCCTAAATTTTTTTTGTAATTCTACTTTTCACTGTTATGTTATGAGACATGATCTCAACTTAATTTCTTTCCTATCAATTTCCCAATGCTACCTACCAGTCTGTTTTTCTAACTCATTTATAGTTTAGCTTTTTCATATTTCAAATTCATACATGTATGCATAACTTTGTGTGTATGTGTGTGTGTATGAAAGCTCATATTTCTCAACTTTCCATTACGTTGTGTTATCTTTCTATCTGTAATCAATACCACGCTGGTATTATTATCATTATGGCTTTGTACTACGTCCACATCTAGCAGGATGTGTCTCCTTGCTTTCTTTAAATAAAAATGACTAAATTATTCACAGACCTTTATTCTTTCATATATATTTTTAATACAGTGGCTAATATCTTTTTTTAAGTCTGTTTGAATTTTGATTGAAAATAAGATGGCATCTCCTTGCAAATAATAACCATGCATATTTTAGATACTAATCTGTCTGCTCCATTAATCCTGCTGATTGTAAATTTTAGTTTCTTGGGTTTCTTTTACAGCACTGGCAAAACTCAACATCTCCTCCTTAATAAATAATATGTGTCAGGGCAGGGATTAAAATCCAGGCTGTAGTTTGTACCAACTAGTAAGGTTAGAAATGAAGTGGGGTGCAGAGAGCCTCTGGTCTAACACTCACAGCTTAGCCATTCTATTTTAATTTGTTCCTCCCTCCCAGCACTGCAAAGAGCTGGCTAGCAATCTCTAGTCTATACCTGCCGTCATCCAGCGTCTACACTAGGTGCTCCAGCTCTTCCCATTCTGGTCTCACCTTCCCCCTAACACTATTAATAATGATATCATCACAGGTTCAGTTTATTGTCAAGAAAACTTAATAGTGTTGGTAGTTTGCAGCATCAATAAAATATATGCTTAAACTTTTCCAAGTTGAGTATCTGAGGCCACCTACAAACCATTGCTGGTTCATCAGGCAATGCAGTAGAACCAAGTCAGGAGATTTATCATGCTGGAAGAAACTTCTTGCTTTCCCTCTCAGTTCACAGGATGTTGTACACACTTTGTTTTGTAATAAAATAAAAGACAAATAAAAGAGGTTGTCATCCATAGAAAGAGGTAGTAATAATTGTGTAGATTAGAAATTTACTTACTTCACAAACTAGTACTAAAACTTAAGTTTCAGTTTCCCTGTACGTGAAATGGAGATAATGACATAATAATATCTACCTTAAAGTGTTATTGTAAAACTAAATGAGTGGCTAGAGATATATTATTGACTTCATTAACATACATATAACCCTTAGAACTGTACCTGGCACATAGTAGGCACCGTAAAAATGTCGAGTATTGCTAATATTGCAACTGTCTTCAGAGATTCCAGGGGGTTGAAAATTCTACCATTCTTCAAACCCGTTACTGCGTAGTCTTTTCCCACCATTTTCTGCCCTCTAGTGGTAATTCTAAACATGGTATCTTCGCTTGATTTTACAGGTGATCCTTGTTGCATTAACAACCCACTTTGTTTCCCTGGTCCTATTAAGCCAAATTATTTTAAGTTTAATGTATAATTACAAATAAATTCTAAGAGTTTCTCAGGGATTTGGTAAGGAATAATTTGAGGATTTCTTTGAAAGGACTTTGTCATCAATGCCTATTTGGATTCAATTGTCATTTCTCTGAGAGACCTCTATCCTAAACTAATCTTTTTATTTAGAAATAAGAGCTCTTTTGGGTGTCACCTGTGGCTCAGTGCGTAGGGCACTGGACCCATATACAGATGTGACGGGTTTGAACCCAGCCTCAGCCAGCTAAAACAGCAGTGGTAGCTGCAACAAAAAGTAGCCAGGCGTTGTGGTGAGTGCCTATAGTCCCAGCTACTTGGGAAGCTGAGGCAAGAGATTCACTTAAGCCCAAGAGTTGTAAGTTGCTGTGAGCTGTGATGTAACAGCACTCTACTGAGGGTGACATAATGAGACTCTGTCTCAAAAAGAAAAAAGAAAGAAAGAAAAGAAACAAGAGCTCTATTTTTAACTGTGAGATCTCACTCCATTTTAAGTTAGGTGAAAGCAGCCAAGCATTTTTACTCTAATGGTATGACTTCTCTGCTTCCTGAAAATTAAGCATTTTCTTCCAAAAATAACAATGTTCCAAAGAGAGTATGGTTGTGTCCATAAACTATTGAAAATTAGTTAAAGAATTATAGCAATACTTGAGCTGTTCATGGCCTTGTAAGATCTATCACCTTTTTCTTTTGCCACCACCTCCTTCGCAATTACTTACACTGATTCTGAATTTAGAGGTAAAGAAAATATTCTTACCTGCTTTATGGTAAAGAGTGATATGGTCAGTCAGTGTAAACCACAACTGCCCAACCCTAATTTCCCTTTTCCCCAGTCTCAGAATATAAATGATAGCAAAGACCAGCATTCATAAGAGCATATTTTTGGTGATTTACAACATTACTTTCTGCACAAAATTTTGAAGTATCATAATGGATCATACAGTTTTATCAAGTAGATATTTAAACTCCGAGAAATTAATTGAGTTTTCCAAAGGGCTTGCTTTTTAGTTTTAGAAACTAGAAAGTGGAGTCAAAAAGGAGAATTGAAGAACTATGCTGAGGAATACACTACAAGATTTAGTGAGTGGGTCAAGTATTCAAAATATGATTTTGAACTACTTGATGTATCTGTACGTTATTTTGTCTTGGTCAGGAGAGAACTATAAATATGAGGGAGAAAAAAAACTCCTGGCTACACAAGTCTATTTGGTTTGACTAATCACAGTTGTTTCATGCTTCCTCTACATAGACTTTCCTTGAGCTTGATGGAGAAAAGATGATTACATAAATAAAGTTTTATTACCTTCCCTTTCTGAGTTAGTGAAATAATAAAGATGTGTTCTTCTCATGTCAGAAATGCAAGATCTAAGACTGTAATCGCTACATTAACATAAGAAAGATGAGAGTAGAATAAAAAGACAGCCTGCCCATTCACTTCAGAACAGAAATAGGAGGACCATCCTTGGTGTGGGCAACAATGGCATTTTAAGGATTCTCTACACCAGATAAATAAGCACTTACATTATTGAGCAATACCACTAATACTAGAAACTATAATCTTGTTACCAATTCATGTCAATTTTCTTCAAATCCCAAATGTTTTATGAGTAATCAGTGTAAACAAAAATCATGTGTTAAAATTTCTATTACTTATTAAGGTTTATTTGATACTTACTTAAATTTCATTGAATGAAAAAGTTAGAAAGGCAAAAATAAAGAGAGATTTTTAGACGTATTCAGAGAAGGAAGTGGATGAAACAGAAAAGAAAAATGAGAAGAGAAAGCAAGTGGCCCAGCCAGTCAAAATAATAAAGCTAAAAGAAAATACATGAACTTATCCACATTTTATTCATGCTCATTATAAGCAAGATATTATCTTGGGTCCGGGAGACAAAATAAAGAGCAGTAAAGTCCTACTTGTAAGAAATGGCAGTATGGTGGACCACCAACTGGAAAACAGTGTGTGAGGGGGTCTTCAGAGAACTTGCCGTGAGGAGCCAGTTAAAATTTGCTACTAAAAATAGCATCTAAGATGGGTCCTGGAGGATAAATGGACATTATCCAGCTAAGGAATAGTGAAAAGAGCATTTCAAGTAGAAAGAGCAAGGCCAGGAAAGAAAGAACCCACAAGCATGGATGAATGAGCAGGTTCCAGAAGCTACGAGCACAATAATTTAATGTGGCTGGAAAGTCGAGTTGTAGGCACAGGGAAGAAAGAGATGGGGAGATTCGAGATGAAGGACGAAAGCTAGGGCCACATCTTAAAAGGTCCTCCTGGGTAGGTTGAAGAGGCTACACCTTAAGACACAGGGATGGGGAAATATGTAGGGATTTTAAATAGGGGTTAAGATGGTCATGCGTGTATAATGAGAAAAAATGGATTTATTCACAAGTGATTTAGAAGACAGAATATAAAGCAATGGGGAATTGCTTAACACGGATTTAAGGGAAAGAAGAAGAGAAACTGAGGGTGAAATTCCCTTGTGAGGCTTGGCTGGTTGATGAGTGGGGCAGCGCTAACACACAAGAAGGAGGGCAGGTTTGTTGGAAGAACGGGCCGGATGTGTTCAGTCATGAAAGATCCACTCCACTTACACTTACAGATGAGGAAACTGACGTCTTTGTTTTAATTGAAAAAAAAAAAGTAACACACTAAGATCCTACTATATGCAAGATTTTGTTCAATTGGTTTACCAGACATCAGGAGGTAAAGTACGTATCAGAACAAAATTATTACAATTATACTATATAAGACAATGAAAAGAAAGAACTGTAGAAAAGAGAACTAAAAGTGAACACGCCAGGCAATGACTCACCTCTAATCCCAGCACCTGAGTGGCCGAAGCTGGTGGATTGCCTGAGTTCACGGGTTCAAGACCAGCCTGAGCCAGAACGAGACTTTGTCTCTAAAAATAGCCAGGTGTTGTAGGGGCTGCCTGTAGTCCTAGCTACACGGGAGGCTGAGGCAAGAGAATTGCCTAAGAGTTTGAGGTTGCTGTGAGCTGTGATGCTGTGGCACTCTGAGAGTGACATAGTGAGACTCTGTCTCAAAATGATAATAATAATAAAAAAACAAAAGTGAAAAACAAAGACAAGAAAATTCTATTTTGTAGAATTACAAAGCAGATAAAGATGTCAAAGAAGTTGAATTATCAAGAAGATAAGATACGTAAATAGGTAAGAAATAGAATTTTCCTATGATTTTTCAAGAGCTATGTTTAAAAATGATTTACCAAGACAACCAGCAGGAAATAGTAGACCTCAAATATCTAACCTCATGATATTTTTATTTCAATTTTTAAAAATTATTACATTTCTTTCCCTGTACTTTAATTGCATTTTTCAGTTGCTGATATTTTTAACATACTTTACTCGTTTGATAATATTCTGAAGTAGAAAAATAATCTTTTCATGTTTTCCATTTAGGTAAAAACGCATGCTATGAAACCCGTAAATTTATACAAATACGGGAAAAGAGGAACTTCTGAAATTTGTTGCTTTCTTCCTCTTTGTTCCGGAAACACAAAATTTCAAAATCTTTTTTGTTCTTTTTGCCACAAAAGTACATATGTTCTTTAATAAACAATTTGTATTGTAATTATTAAAGATCCTCTGAAATTACTGGTGGCAAGTGTGAGATCTTTGCTATCTAAAAGCAAACTGAAGTCGCTCTGTTCTTAATGAGATTCTACATTACAGTTTCATTTAAGGAACCTGATTTCATTCTATTACTTGCTTCAAAACTTTTACTATATTTTACTATTACCTACAAAGTCTGAGTAGAGTAGTGAAATTTCACAAATTCATATTTTACTCAACCCTGTCTTTTAATGTAATCTGCCTGATAGACCTTGCTACATTTTTCTTTTCACACCTTGCTTTACCATTTGTTCCTGCATAAATATGCGTTGATCCTTTACTATGTGCTAGATACCATTTTAAGTACTGAAGTTATTAAGAAAGTAAAATTAACATGTTAACTGCCATGTGAGTTGCATTTAATGCCTGCTAGTTGTGAGCCTGGGGCCTGGTGAAACATAGATAACTCACTTATCTCTTGACCTCATAAAACCATAGCCTCAAGGGAAAACACTTTTTTTCTAATGTGTCAATCAACGTGTTAAAGCCAGCCTTGCCTTACTGTGTTCAGTACAGTCTCCCAAGGCCAAACTGCAGAATGCAAATATGAAGACGATAGGAAGGTGTGCAAATCAAGAAGTCAGTGCCATAGAGAGATAAGTAAAATAATAATAATAAAGATGACATTGTGATCTATTTTTCCCTTCAAAAAGTGAGCCTCTCCTTCAAATTCTATCACAACAAAAATGCCAAAAGAATGCCACTGGAAAGACAGCACTTGAGATCAAGAATGGATGTCTGTTAAACTGTGCATTGCAGTGGGATGAAAATGAATATATTTTAAGATTTCTAGCAGGTGATGCTGCTTTTAAAAAAATTAACTTAAATGTAGACATCGTACACATATCCTCAAAGTATCTTCTGGGAGAGTTGAAGGATTTACAGGATATACTCATACTTCAATATGCTCACCAAGACTAAATACTTCTGGGCTTTGTGTTCTGAAGTATTTTTTTCTCTATAATTTATTTATTTATTTATTTGTAGGTATGGAGTCCTACTAAGTTCCTGATGCTGGTCTCATACTCCTGGCCTCAAGTGATCCTTCTGCCTCAGACTCCCAAAGTGCAGGAATTATAGGTATGGGTCACCACACCCTGTCTTTCTCTTAAACTTAAATGACCTATAATATTGTGATTCATGCTTATCTGTAATTCTGTGATAAGTTTTTATAAATTCGTATGCATGTCCCCCTGTGAGTATAGGTTACTTCTAGGGCCTGTAATCATTAGGTTTGTCTTTCATTCATTTTTGTTTATTTTGTTTTTGTCTTTTTTACATGGAGATTAGGAGTAGATTATACTTTTTAAAGACCCTGACAAGAAGCATGCTAAGAGACCTCACTGTATCAAGTGTTAGGGGTCTCAGAGGAATTGAATCAATGGGAGAGGGGCGTATACATATATATTATATGAGGTTGGACAATTCAGTTCATGAACTCATCCTAGGAGAAAGGCTACATACCTCATTGCTGAGTATCACTATGGTCACCCTCAGAGTACTCCCTTTAGCCCTCTGGTAACCATAGTCATATTTAGCAATGAGGTATGTAGCACTTTTTCTAGGATAAGCTTGTGAACTTAATTGTCTGACCTCGTATATAATATTTTATATACTCTTATTGGACATATATAAAGAAATTTATTATAAGGAATTAAGGAGGCTAACTAGTCCCAAGATTGCGTGCAGAGTGAGTTGGCAAACTGGACCCTGGGAGTGCCAGTGGTGTGGGTCTAGTCTGACTCCAAAGACCTGAGAGCCAAAGTGTCAATGGTAGAGTTCAGTCTAAAAGCACATAAGGTTGAGACACAAAAAAGGCCAATGTTTCAGTTTAAGTTGAGTCAGGAAAAAGCCAATGTCCCAGTTCAAAGAGTCAGGTTAAAGAAAAACCTCTCTTACTCCAAGGAGAGTCAGCATTTTGATTCTATTGAAGCCTTCAACTGAGTGGAGATGGCCAGCCCACATTAGGGACAGCAATCCGCTTGACTCAGTCTTCTGCCAATTTAAATGTTAATCTTATCCCCCAAATCACCCTGACAGGAACACCTAAAATAATATTTCACCAAATATCTGGGCACCCCATGACATAGTCCAGCTGACACATAAAATTAATCATCACAGTGACAGTGCTTCCTTTGGCTTCTCAAGCTAACAAAAATGGCATAAGCATTCAAAAAAAAGCAGGATGGGGAGGAGAACGGATACAAAAACCAACCCGATGACAAATATGTACTTCTGTGTGTTCTGTGGGACTGCGTCCAGGGTCTGGTGATCTGCCTGTAAAACTAACCCATTCATGATAATCCATGCAATACGAGGAGAGGGTGGGATCAGTTTCACTTCACAGTTGGGTAGAATTTAAAGGGGGAGAAGTGAGCAGACAGGAATGCACACGACATGTTAGGACAGAAAGCCTTGTTTATCTGGACAGAGAAAGCCTATAGAACAGTTATGGGAAATAAGATGATTATACAGGTGTGGTAGTCAATTTATGCAAAGGCTACATTTGTACAGTACTTATACTTTTAAAGTTTTTACATCTGCTTTGATATACATAATCTTATTAGCCTTTGAACAGCTCCGTGAGGCAGATACTACATTATTAATGTTATAGTGAAGGAGACGAGTATCTGTGCCCGCATTTGGGCTATCATCCCTTTCCTACTTCAAGGTCTCTTCCACGCAAGTGGCAAAAGAGAACCACTACAGTTCTTGAGCAAGGAGTGTTAATATCTAAATAGTATTTTAGAAGATTTGGATATGGTTTATGAGATGCATTGAAGAACGAAATCTAGGGAGCCAGAAAAGCATCAGTAAAGCTTTGTGTTTGTCCAGGCATTAAGCATTATTATAGAATAAAGAAACAAAAGAAATATGGCATAGGTGGATCCTGTTTAAAGGAAGAAATGACAAACTTTTAAATATAGTCTCTATTAACGTGCATGTAGTAAAATGCAGAATATAGATGTGGAAATAGGAGGAGATAGATACATTGAGACCTTTGAAAGTACATTTCATCGAGTTTTAACTTTAAATCCAGCTTAGTTTTAAAGCTACCCGAAATGTTCAATCTCATTTTAATCTTACAGATTCTTAAGATATCCACCACATTTCAGGGGGAAAATCTCTTGTTTGTTCTCACACATTTTAATCATTTCATGGAACAAGCAGAAGATCCAAATAATTTTTAAAAGGAAAGTTATTTAATTTGTTTGTGCTGCTACAACAAAAGACCTGAGACTGGGAAATTTATAAGAAATAGAAATTTATTCTGAACAGTTTTGGCGGTTGGGAAGTCCAAGATCAAGGCATATTGGTAACTTCAGTGTCTTGTGAGGACTGCTGTCTTCTTCCAGACAGCACCTTCCAAGTTGTGTCCTCTGGAGGGGATGAATGCTGAGGGGTAGGCAGCGCCCTGAAGCCTTTAAAGAAATCAATCTCACTCATGATGGCAGAGCCCTCACGACCTAATCACCTTAGGGGTTGAGTTCCAACATATGAATTTTGAAGGGACACATATTTAAACCATAGCAATTACCACCGCATTTCTTTTTCTTCTATGTCTTTTTTTACTCAAAAGTAATGACCTTCCTTCTAGCATAATATAAGTGAATTTCACAAGAAGCCTTGAACAATGTTTAGATATAGACCAAGGTTTTGTTTGTTTATTTGTTTTTACTGGAGGTAGAGGAAGTTAAAAAAATAGATCCTTAGCTAGAAAACATTGAGAAAGTAGGCTAAGTACTTGAAAATCAAAACAAAACAAATCATTACATTTCTGCCTATTTTAAGTTACACATTCAAAACAAACTTTAAATTAAACTCAATTGACCTTCTCTGTCTCCTTTCTGGTTTGATACACAAGTACATATTCTTTTAGGAAAGGAAATTACCTAAAAGAATAAAATATACTTTGTTTTTGTAGTTTCTTAGGGAAAATCCAATCATTTAAGAGACTCTGGCATCATTTTTAGAGTTAAGAGTCAAAGAAAGATTGGCCTTTAGTGGTAGAGTTTATACCCACCTAGTCTCTGTTTTGTTTTGTCTTGACACTTATTCTAGATCTATTAGAATTGAGAGAAGAAATACTTATTTTATTTCTTATGTAAAGATTCCAAGAATAGTACACATAAATGTAACATAGTTTCTACTCTTTAAGAATTTAAGACATATTTATAAAGTAAGTGCAAGAAGGGTTGAGCTATTATTTTAGCCAAATATACTAGATATGAAGAGCAAGTAAGTGAAAATTTGGTTTATCTAAATTAATGGTTCAAGTACTGGGGTAACTTAGAATAGTCATAACAATTATCAAGTACAGTTAAAGAGGAGCTGTGTTTAATGAAATTTAACATATAGCTCTCCTTAAGAGGTAATAGACTTGAAAAGGCAATGGGGAAACTGATAGAATATTTAGAAGAATGAGTGGGGTCCAGAGTTCTTGACTGATTAACAAAGATTCTCCAACTCAGTGAAGACAAAAAAGAAAAAATAATTTTTGAGAAGATATCTTGAGACTTCTATGAAATCAATATACAATAGAACCTCCATAGGTGACCACCTCCCTATGTTGACCACCACTTACTTCCTTATGTTGACCAGTTTGTTACAGTCCCTCTGGTGGTCAATTTACAGAGGTTCTACTATCCACAAAATGAAACTGGCCAAAATATTAAACCATACATATTTTCCACTAGAGTAGAGAAATGTAAATTTGGAGACAGGGTCTCACTTTGTTGCCCTGGGTAGAATGCCATGCCATCACAGCTCACAGCAACCTCAAACACCTGGCTTGAGCAATCCACTTGCCTCAGCCTCCCTAGTAGCTGGGACTACAGGTATGTACCACAATGCCTGCCGGGCTAATTTTTCTATTTTTAGCAGAGACAGGGTCTTGCTCTTGCTCAAATTGGTCTCAAAGTCCTGAGCTCAAGCAATCCACAAACCTCGGCCTCCCAGAGTGCTAGTATTACAGGTGTGAGCCACCATGCAAGGCCTAGAGATTTTTTTCTCAAAGTATGATACTTCAATTATCTTAAAGAAAGAAAGATCTTATTTCCTATTCACAAAAAAACAAGCAATGCAACCACAAGCAAATCTTAATATAACTTTTATTTCCTTCCTCATTGCTCATCTAAATAGCTATGTACAAGTTTATTTTGATCTTTTCCCAATGTATTTCAGGAATAATATACTTTCTAGACTTTATATGTAATTAGCTGTAATTATGTGTATATTTTTATTTTAAATTCTCCATGTCAACAGGTAAAAAAGTATCCCCTTCCCCCACTGCAACCTAAATTTGAAATTACCCACATGGTGCGATCATCAGCACTTTACCTATGTTTATGCATATATGATAATGATTACCTTGTGTTTCTTACAAGCCTTGTAATTTTTCCTAAAATACTGATTTCCTGCTGTTATTCTTCAAATGTGGATACACCATATTTTTGTTTTCCTTCACGAATCTGCTAATTATAAAGATCAAACTGTAACTTATATCCAAACAATTAGAAGCAACGTCTGTAGGAACCCAGTAGGGACTCAGTACCTAAAGAATCAAGAAGTGTTAGAGTGAACGGACAAGGAATGGATGTTAAATACAGAGATAAGAGAAGACGAAAGCGCTAAACACATCGTCTGGAAAAGGCTGAAAGTGGTATCTCAATCAGCATTAAACTACAACTACAGAGAGAAGGTCGTGATGATTTTAAATATTTATTATGTAAATAATATAGCCACACATCCTCTTTGCAAAAGTTTTGAATTACTGTGGATAAGATTAAGGTGTTTTTGAACATAATCCCATAGACAGCACATAATACTGTTCTGTGCATATGCGGATTTTTTTCTTAATGAACTAGGAATGGGTGTTTTATAACAGAAATGAGAGGAACAAACCCAGGCACACTATTCATGTAGCCATAATAAACATAGTATCGACTAAATCCCATTTACTTTTCAAAATATTTTACACATATTAACACTTCATTCTCACAAGGACCAGAGACAGGTGCTATCCTTATTCCCATTGTCCAGATAAGTAAAGTGAAGAATTTAGAATTTGTAACTTCTGTAAGGTCGCAGAACTTACAAGCTGGGGTTTAAGCCTAAGGCGTGGGACTCCAGAGCCTGTTCTGGAAATCACCACCCATGTACAAAATGGACAGGGAAGGGAGCCTGTGACGGGGTGCTTTTCAAACAGCCGTCTGAGGACGTGAGACCTTCATCTGCATGGTACAAACAAGTGTTTAATCCCGTTAACTCACGTGTCTCATTAGCTTTCTGCTGAACACGCACAAACCCTAGTATTTATATTTTACTTTCTAATGTGCTGCTCTTTTCTTAAATGGGAAATCTACTTCAGTTTTTGAATTTGTTTCTTTCTAATGAATAAGTAAATCAGACTAGCCAGTGAGAACTCATATTTCAAGGCCCTCTGGCTGCAACTCTGTGAATCAATATTAACCTACTCTTCTTTGCTACAAATCGTCTCAACTAAGCGTCATTTCCATTGCGTCCTGAACTGCGTCTGAAATGTCCTCTTGTTAGTAAACATGTCAAAAGCCCCATTGACCAGTAAAACTTGCACTCGGATGCAATCTCTTCTGTGAAGTCTTCCTCCCCTAAGTTATTTCCATCCTGTTAGTAGTGCCTTGTCACTCTGGATTTTCATTTCTTTTTTTCATGTAGTTCTTATACAGGGATCTCAAGTAACTAAGAAACCTTCTTGAGAAGAATTGTTGTATTTTGGTATCTCCAGGTCTGAGAAAATTGTCTGGTATATTACAAGGTGCATCACAAATGTTTCTGAAACTAAATTGAAATGTGAACATCACTCATATGTTGGCACTGTCACGGCAATACTTTACGCAGACACAGTATAACTCAGTTTTTTGTTGGAGTCTGAATTAATGCATATATGTTAAGAAAAATATCTTTTCATATTTTCCCCAAATTGTCTCTGAAGCTATATTCTTTCATTATGTTTCACTTCCCTACTTTCTTGTGATGATATTCTTGGTATTGTTCTACATTAAAGTAAATTTATTAATTTTAGAAATCAACCACATATATTTAGTGGCAAATTTTATGTAGTGCCTATTTTAAAAAACTATATTTTGACAGTATTAAAAACAGCATCTGATTCCACCAAATAAGCTTTTTAGCCATCGTTATTTCTGCAAAAAAAAATTGTTTTTTCAAATAATTCTTCCTGAACATAAAGATACATAAAATGCAACTTCTATATCTAGCAGGATGGCTGATTAAGATAACTAGAAACCTTACCACCAGAAATATCTAACTATTATAGGATGGGTGAAATATAACAAAATATATGTGAAATGCATAGTTAAGTTTTTAACAAAGAAGGAAAGGGAAACTTGCAGGTGCCAGAAATAAAACAGAAACCGAAAACCAAAGGGTAAACATGGAGGTGGAACCTGAGGCTGTCTTGTGATGTACTTTTCCTCGCAGTATTTTGGGACTCAAGTTGTATGTTCCATATGAGACAGGAAATGTACCCTGAGATTTGGCAAAGAACTTGAACTAAGAGACCTGAACAGAGCTAGGACCCTGAAATGTTTTCACATTTGGCAGATTACTTAATTTAAAAATCACCCGATGTGAGTTTAAGACCAGCCTGAGCAAGAGCAAGATCCTGTCTCTAAAAGTAGCCTGGTGTTGTGACTGTAGTCTCAGCTACTCAGGAAGCTGAGAAAGAGGATCGAGAGTCTGTCTCAAAAAATAATAAAACAAAATAACCTGATATCACAGGGAGATAGCAAGGAAACTTGTCTGTCTCTGTCTAGGCTGTATACAGAAAAAAATGTCCCCCTAAGTGAAATTCTAGTTCTATGGCTATGGTGGGTTTGAGATTAAAATGAACATACTGTTGATTTTACCAATATGCATCATATTATTCCTGATATAGTGATCACCATCAGGCCACTCTGCAAAGCTAATTCAAAGCTGCTTCTTAAAGGTACGCTACAAATATTATCTCACAAATCATGTAGGGAAAACGCTTATTAAAGTAAACTGACAATTAAAAACTAAAACCTATGGGGAGAAAAAGGATTAAAACCCATGGAAATCACAGGAATAAATTACCATAAATGAGATCGAGCAGACATGATAGGTAGATGAGGGACTCAAGAGCTTGAGAAAGGGCTCGACA
>NW_003852400.1:46145559-46146657 GCF_000181295.1 Otolemur garnettii | reverse complement strand
CTACCTTCAGAAGACAGGATAGTCTCATGTCAGATGTTCTCTCACAGATGGGCCATCTGTTAACATTTTAGCATGCGTTAGTGGCTCATCTAGCTGGTTGTATCAGCCTGTAGATGACAAATATTCTTCTCAGGTTCTAGCATGGCGTTACTGCCATCCTAGGTGGTGATAATAGGATAAAGTTGGTCTTTTTCTTTGTCTTTATGCCTATTTATTAAAATAAGTTGGGAAACAAAAACCCTGAACCTATTTTAAGTTATACTCACAAACTATAAAATATTAATAATATTGCTAAATTTGTTATTCATTAATTCAAAAAAATATATTAAGTGCTTTTCAGGCAGAGTTAGGTGGCAAGGATAGAGCATGGGGAAAAAATAAAATACTTAAAACCAAACAGACAATTCCTTTCCTCTGCCCCACCCCAATGTCTTCCCTAATTTGGTTTTATAAAATATTTTATTTCTTTCCTTTATATACATGAAATATATGGCAGTATATATACATAAAGCTCTGATTTTGAATGTATAAATGTTGGAAGGAAGTAAGCTTGCTTAAATGTAAAAGAAAAATAAATAAATGACAGATCATAGTAAAACATCTGTGAGCAGAACTTTTTAAAAAGTAAACTGTGTTAACCAGTCTGATGAAAATATTTCAAATTGTATATGAAAATGCCACACTGTACCCCATGGTTATATTAATGTACACAGCTATCATTTAATTTAAAAAAAAATAAACTGCATATTACAGGATCATTGAGCCACCTAGTAAATAAAATGAACTAATTTTAGCACATTTTGTAACAGAAAAATAATCAGAAACATCCATCTATTAGAAAATAAACTATGATAGCTCAATACAATAAAAAATTACATAGCAGAGAAGATAAATAAATCCAATGTCTACATATAAATATGAAGAACCTTACAAATTTAGTGTGGGAAAAACTACCAAAAATGTATATGCTACAATGCATTCTTTAAACAAGTTCTTTAAACTATCTATACACAGGGTGCCAAAAAAAAAAAAAAATACACATTTTGGGTGGCACCTGTGGCTCAAAAGGGTAGGGCGCCAGCCCCATATGCCAGAGGT
>NW_003852400.1:46137153-46144761 GCF_000181295.1 Otolemur garnettii | reverse complement strand
GTGTGTGTGTGTGTAATCTGACATTTGTGGTGAAGATAAATAACTTCTGGTTGCCTCAGAAGTTGACGGAAGTGTGAAACTATTAAAAAGAGATTCATACTGAGCTTTACCTACATTCAGCATGTTTTATTTTTAAGTTGGATGATTAGTATACAGATTTTTGCTGTCTCTTTTGTGCTTTTGGAATGTATGAAATATTCTATAATACATTTTAGTAATAAATTTAACTATTAACTGTACATCTGTGGCTTCACGAATATTTGTGTGTTTTGAACATGAGTCAACAGAGTATTATCACATGCATAAAACCCGCATTGGTGTTTTCTACTTTCAAGTTTGAGAATTAATTTCCCTCATGTATAATTGTTATTTTTTCAGTAATATTATTGAGGATTTTCTACCCAATTTCAAATTTTAACTTTCAGAGTAGTTCATGTTCAAAAAAATCAGAATTAATAATTAGGAATAAGAGACAATTGTAATCTCACCTAGAATAAATAGAATGATGACATCAATTCAATCTCTCTTTGTTATTCATTGTCTACATTTTCTCTTAGGAAGATCTATCCGATTTTTCATAATAAAAGGATTTGCAGTGTTGTGTGAGTGTGTGTACTGGTGTCTTGTGCACAAACTGTACAAATCTATGTGTATTCATTGAAAAGTGTTTGATACAGGCAGCACCTGTGGCTCAGTGAGTAAGGCGCCGGCCCCATATACCGAGGATGGCCGGTTCAAGCCTTGCCCCAGCCAAACTGCAACAAAAAAATAGCCAGACATTGTGGCAGGTGCCTGTAGTCCCAGCTGCTCAGGAGACTGAGGCAAGAGAATCTCCTAAGCCCAAGAGCTGGAGGTTGCTGTGAGCTGTGCTGCTACAGCACTCTACAGAGGGCCACAAAGTGAGGCTCTGTCTTGAAAAAAGAAAGAAAGAAAGAAAGAAAGAAAAGTGTTTGATACAATTTTGAGCTATAGAAATGGATTTAAAGCACAGAACACAAACTGTAAGCACACAGGAATTTTAGTTTCTCTGGAACTAACTAGAATATTGATTAAAAAGACTGAAATTCGAGCCTTTGACCTAGAAATCCCTGCTTTGCCAACCTCAGAATGAAATTACATACTGGATGTAAACACTGTTGAGATAATTCTAAATGAACCATGGAGAAATTTTTCTTCCTTCATGAATTCTTAAGGTCAGTTCAAGACAAAAATTGCCTCACAATAAAATGGATTCTGGAGAGAGTAAAAATGTAGTCAGCCATAGATTTTTTAAAATTCTAGACCTCCTTTGGTCACTGACCAGTTTTATGACCTTACTCCATGGATCTTTCTTTTCTGTGTTATCTTTTTCCCACTTGTATAAAATACTGGCATTCTGTGTAAATTATGAAATCCATACTGATTATACTTATTTGCTATAAGTAGGCCCCAAATAATTAATAGAAGTCATGCTTTCTCAAGGCAAACCATGACTTAGATGTGCCCCAGAATTTCCCTCTGAGATAACAAATGTTTCTTAGATTACAAAAAATGAAACAAGATGTTTTCCTCTGACATATTATTGGTGGAAAAAAAGTAGATCACTTGGGTCCTGAAAGAACAAGGAAAGTACATGCAGATGAACTTTTTCTAAAATGAAAACAAATTTTGAGATGAAATGGTCTCTGGCCCCAAGTGATCCTCCCACCTCAGCCTAGGGTTACAGATGTGAGCCTGGCTATTTGTTGTTGTTGTTGCACTTGTCATTGTTGTTTTTTTAACTGGCCCAGGCTGGGTTCGAACCTGCCAGCTTTGGTGTATGTGACCAGTGCCCTACCCACAGAGCTACGGCGCTGCCCTTTTGTTTATTTGTTTCATTTTAAATGAAGGGTCTGGGCTTAGGCCGCGACCATGGAAGGTATGGGAAGAATGCACAAGCTCAAATCATCTCAGAAGGACAAGGTCCGCCAGTTCATGGCATGTACTCAGGCTGGTGAAAGAATCGCTGTCTACTGCTTAACACAGGATGAGTGGAAACTAGACGAGGCCACGGACAGCCTCTTCCAAAACCCAGACTCGTTCCACAGGGAATCGACCCGGAACATGGTAGACAGGAAGAAGCTGGAGCAGCTGCACAGCAGATACAAAGACCCACAAGATGAAAACAAAATTGGACTTGGTGGGATCCAACAATTTTGTGATGATTTAAGCCTGGACCCTGCCAGCATTAGTGTTTTGGTCATAGTGTGGAAATTCAGGGCAGCGACTCAATGTGAATTTCGCAAAAAGGAATTTGTAGATGGCATGACAGAGCTTGGGTCAGTCATAAAAGTGAAGGAAAGCACTTTCTGCAGCTGTCCTGTAGTCACTAAGTGCACTGAGCCATGCCAGGCTCTGCACAGTGACATTCCAGTCAGCGGCAGAACACACATGTGACAGTGGTCCCATAAGGTTATAATGGACTTAGACTTTCCTGTCACCTAGTGATGTCACAGCTGTCACTACATCGTGGCACCATGCATTACTCATGGATGCTGGTGTCAGCAGATCTGTGCTGCCAGTCCATAAAAGTCTAGCACATACAGCTACGCATGTTACATAATACTTGATAATAAATGACTATGGTACCAGTTTATGTATTACACTCTACTTTTTAACGTTATTGTAGAATGTACACTTCCTACTATAAAAAAATGTTAATGATAAAACAGCAAGCATCAGGCAGTCCCCCCAGGAGGTGCCTAGGAGAAGGCCCTGTCATCACAAGAGATGGCAGCTTCATGCGTGTTGTTGCCCCTGAAGACCTTCCAGTGGGACAGGATGTGCAGGTGGAAAGCAGTGATAGTGATAATTCTGATCCTGTGTAAGCCTAGGCTATGTGCATGTTTATTTGTGTCATAGTTTTTAATGAAAAAGTTTAAAAATAAAAATATTTTAAAATAAAAAAGTATATAGAATAAGAAAGAAAAAAATGTTTGTACAGCCACCATGTTTGTGTTTTAAGCTAGATGTTATTACAAATGAGTTTTAAAAACTAAGAATTTAAAAAATAAAAAACTGCAGTTAAAAAAAAAAAAATTAAGGGTTCTGTTGCAAATGTGACTAAGCCAGAGCTTCAATATTAGTTTGTGTAGAGTACAGTCCTAATCTACAAAAACGTACAGCTTAATAAAGGGGTGCAGCTGGACTCCGGGTAGATACTAATTCAATGAAGGCCATTAAAAGCAATCTAACTTGCACTTTCTTGAGAAATTCCTGTGGTTGTTTTTTTTTTAATTTTCAGGATAAATGTACAGTTAGTTACCGAATATCATTATTAATTCAAAGCAGTGAGCTTCCTTCTCAAAATAATCCAGAAAAATTTTTTTTCCTTTCTTTTCTTACCACTGTCACCGAATTTCCCTCAAAACTTGAAAGGACAAGTTACTTTACAGTTACAAATGCTCAATTCCTTTCTAGAATCTTCTAATTCAGAGCATAGAACCCACTCTATGCAACCTGCACAGATTCCCACATTCATATCTGTCCCTGTAGGTTTTGGCAGCTTGCTCATTGGAATGCTCCCACTGTCCTTGTCACTCTGGGGCCTCTTCTGCTGACACTGACCCTGTCTCAGCCCTCCCGGGTGTGAGCAGGGCTCCAGCACACCCTTACTCACTAGCCATGAGGAAAGCTACAACAGCCCAGGTGCCCAGGACCAAACGGAAAGGACCCAGAGACTATAGTTCTTCCCATCAAGTTCATACCCAGAAGAATTGTAGAATGCCAGGACTTTCCAAACAGCTGAGAACTCAGAAGTTTGGGGATTTAACACCCCATAGGCAAAGTTAGACTAAGGAGAGTCAGGACAAGAGAAAGATCCAATAGATAAACACTTTTCCTTTCTTTTTACTTTTTGCTTTTATTCCTTACTTTTTACTTTAACTTTCTTTTCACTTTTCCTTTCTGAGTAGCAGGGATACCTTATGACCGGCTTGGAATAACTCCTTAGTGATCATGAGCAACATGTCAACATGTCGTGCTTTCTCTAATGCACCACCTTCACCCCTTCCCAGACTCACTTCTTTTTCACTCATTCTTACTACCTTGGGCACTGACCTTCCCAAGAAAAATCTTAAGACTTATGATTTGACTCAGACTCTATTTTGTTAGGGATCTATAAATCATCTACTTTGGGGGGGTATTTGATCTTAAATCTATGAGAAATCTAAAATATCAGAATAATTAAAAATCTTTCAGTATGATTTTCCTTGAATATCCATAGTTATGCACTCTTTAATAAAAATAATGCCCCAAATTAAAAAAAATAAATTATTGGACAAAGATCTCCTTAATGCCAGTAAATCAGTTGAGTTCAAAAGATCTTACTTTTCTCATAGCTCTGTACTATATTCAACATAAAACATTCATAATTTTTTTTAAATATCCTCCATCAAAAAAAAATCCAAAATCAGGACTGTTGAAGAATAATAAAATAATAAAAAGTCTACATTTTTAAAGACATACACACAGAAAACAGATTTTAAAAAGGTCTTATAAACAATAATGAAATACATTAACAAATCTGTTCATTGAAGAACTTTTTTCTTTCAAATGAATTCATGCAATAAAATATACCCATTTTTAAGTCTACAGTTTAATGAGTCTTGAGAAATCCTCTTGTCCACACAACCCCCACTACCAACAGAATTTAGAATATTTGCATCACCCCAAATAGTTTCCTCATGACTTTCCGAGCAGCACTTTCCCATCCTTCGCCCGAGGCGACTGCTGGTCTCATCAGCTTTCGGTTTCTGCTACTGTACAGTAATCCTCCCCATTCTATAATTTCATATACACAAACACTCGCACATACATGTGAGTGTGTATGTCTAACTTTTTTCTCTCAGCATAATGTTTTTGTGATTTATCCATATAATTAAATGTATAAGTAATGTATTTTTTGCTATTGCTGAAGAACTTGCTATTGTATTAATGCTCCATGGTGATGGACATTTGCTACTTTTAATTTGCGACTATGACCCATAAAGCTGCTTTGAACTTTGTATGCAAGCTTCTCTGTATATATTCTTCTTATTAAATATTGTTGGGGACCTAGTGAAGCCCCACACGTACCCTCCTCCTCCTCCTTTCCTGGAACAAAAGACCACAAAGGTCCTAGCTACCTCCACCCCAAAACTTGGCACCAGAAGACCCTAGCCCAGCAAAATCTTCCAGCAGGTAGTGGAATTTTTCCACCTGCTAAGTCCCCATATAAAAAGGAGTCTCCAACTGCCCTCGGTGCGGACACGATCTTCACCTCTGCCTAGGCAGGTCTCTATCCTTTTCATAAATCTGGTGTGAATCTCTCCATTCTCTGACCCCATCTCTAGGTGCACTCTGACTTTCAAATATGTAGTAGTGGAATTGCTATGTCATAAGGTAAGTATGTGCTTAACTTTATAGGAAACTGCCAAATTATTTTCTAAAGTAGTTGTACCCACACTCAATGTGCAAGAGTCCCAGTTGTTCCGTATTTTTCCTCACTCTTGGCTTTGTCAGTCTTTATAATTGTGTAATGTTATCTCCTGCTGGTTTTAATTTGTGTTTCCTTACTGGATAATGATATGGAGCATCTTTTCACAAGCTATTGATTGTCTTGTGTCTTTTTTGTGAGGTCTCTGCTCAGATCTTTCGTCCCTCGTTAAGGGTATCTTTATCTTTTTATTCACTTTCAGACAATGAGAAGCCTGCAGAATCCACAGAGGGGTCTTGTGGTCTGCAAATATGCCAGAAACTTTTCATTAAATTCATGAAATAAACTGTTAACAATAATTAATTGCTTCATTCTGCTGCTGTCCTCCTTCCTAAGGAAGCTTCTAGTATTCTAGCCTGTCACCAGTTCTTAGAACAGACCCAGTTTGTCTCCCCACCTCACATTGCTCTGAAATTAGCTCTACCTAGAAGTCTGCTTCCCTGTCCCTTCATGCCACCGTATCCTCATCTTCCAAGAGATATCTTCCCTGACCACGCAAACTTAAATATAGCCTTTTATGCTATTTCTTATCACAGTGCTCCGTCCCATCACTTCCCATAAACTGTAGAAAATGTTGCTTATTTGTTTATCATTTTCTTCCCCACTCACCTGTGCTCCACGTGAGTGAAGACCACTTCCAATCTGTTTTCCAAGAAATTTCCAGAGCATTACACAGGGAAAGGTTCACATCAGACTGAGTATTGAATGAATATTTGTTGTTTAATCAATTAATACCAAAGTTCTCTATGAGTTATTAAATTTGGGGGCCAAGAAATTTAGAGAAATCATCCTCCATAGCTCTTTTTGAGTTTTACGCAGCTGTAATTCACAAGTGGAGATAATCTCAGAATTTCTTCCTTCTTGTCTGTTTATCAGGAAATTCACGGAGTAGAAGCCACTTCACAAGCTTCCGTAGATGTGTGCAAATATGGGAACTGTAAGGAGCCTCAGGGTTGTTGTTTTTTTGTTTGTTTGTTTGTTTTTTGCAGTTTTGGCTGGGCTGGGTTTGAACCCACCACCTCTGATTTATGGGGCTGAAGCCCTACTTCTTCAGCCACAAGCACCGCCCAGGAGCCTCAGTTTTATTCTTGGCTTGTTTGGAACTGCATATTTTTTGGATGTTTATGACCCTGGGGACTATCCTAGAGGGATTCTTGAAATAAACAAGGTTAACCAAAGGCTATTACTAGGCTCTCTGAGAAACAAAGCAAATCACACAATAAATTAAGCCTGTCCAGGAGAAGACAAGGAGCAGCAGGGGAGTAGCTTGGCAAACCCCAAGTGTTGTCATGCTGAAATGCAGGATCTGTTTTTCCTGATCTCCTAACTTATGTATGAATGAGTGAATGAAGACCTGGGTTTATATGTGGGCTCAGTTCTCAAGTAATTACATAAACACTGCCATGTCACTTAATCTCTATGTATCTTATGAATTTATAAACTGTTTTCTGGATTAGGTAAAACGCTCGTAGAGTGCCTGTTGTATATTTGAAAGTTTATCTTGTTTGTTTTACATTTTAAATCACTTCCACTGACATGTATTTCAAAGCGAGCATTTTCTAATCACATACTATTCTTTCTCTACTCAAAATGCATTCAGAATAAATATTCACTAATAGCAATAAAAGCCTAATGTGCTTGGGAACAAATAAGTGGCAATTATATAAAATAATCTAGAGGCTGCAGTGACTGCAGTGACAAATGAGAGAAAAATCTAATTATTAAAAAGAAAAAAAGGGAAATGAAAAGGAAGGAAGGAGGGAAGGAAAGGCAGGAGATAGGGAGGGGGGCAAGAAGGGAGGCGGGAATGAGATGCACAGGTGTCCATAAAGTTCATGTGCAATTTAAAATAGTCGAAATTTTAAATTGTGCACAAACTTTATGGACAATGATTCAAAGGAAAAAAAATACTTTGATAGTAAACTCAATAGAATAGATATTCAGGCAAACTTGAAAATAATTATTTTAATGGTTCAGTAAGTAGGACATTGGCCACAAACACCTAAGCTGGGCAGTTTGAACCCGGCCTTGGCCAGCTAAACAACAATGATAAGTGCAACCAAAACATACCTGGGTTTTGTGGCAGGTGCCTGTAGTCCCAGCTACTTGGGAGG
>NW_003852400.1:46130648-46136857 GCF_000181295.1 Otolemur garnettii | reverse complement strand
AAACACTCAAATATTACCTTGTGAAATTTCCTTTAAAAATAACTAACTACAAAATTACATATATGATGCAGGTGTTATTATGTAGCAGCTGAGTCTCAGAAATGAACCAAGCTGCTCAGTTAAATAGCTAAGCAGTTCTTGTTGAATCCTGTCTTTCCAGATAGAGAAGAAGAGAAATTTGACTAAATATAATAATATTAAAAAATTACATCCAAATTCAATGACTATGTGACCAAAATAAGAACCAATGAGCAGATTAATCTCAAACTCCCGGCCCTCATGCTCCATCTTTATTCTGACCATACATACTTGTACATCCTGTTGTGTCCACAAACTAAGAGGTATCTGTCTTTATCTCTGAAATATCAGTTTAATGTTCTCCATCAAAATCAGTTTAATTTTCTCAATCACTAAGGCTTAAAAGTATACATTTATCTTTCAGTTCTAATTTGATTCCAAATCTCCTATCTAACCAGTTACTGAGTTCTAGAAATTGTTCTGCTGAGATGAGAGCAAAGATAGGCATTATTTCTTGTTTCCTTTCTTTCGCCTCAAGCCAGAAAGAGGAAGAGAAATCCTAAATGTAACAGCCACAGTTCAATCATTTGCTTATCACTGGAAAGGAGTCTCTGAATATAAAAATAGCCCTTGCCTAGAACCGGGTTATCAAAATCTATTCTCGTCACAGCTACTCACTGGCCCTGTGACATCAGATAAGACACTTCCCTTTTCTGCGGAGTCAGGTCCCTGATCTTCATAATGGAAGGGGAAGTGGGTGGTTCACCAAGACACCTTTCAGATCTAAAGTGGTGGGATCCTCTTCTCACGCTGGCTCCGTTCTTTCCATTCTTCACTGTACCCTCCTACACAGAGGCATTCATCACTTAGTGGGTACATGTTTGCATGGCTATATAAATCTCCTCAGCTCTTTGCCCTAAAATCTACCTCTGACCAAAAGATTTAGCTTTCTAAAACATCTTTTTTGTATCATGTCCTTATGTAAATTAGCAATGTTAACTAAATAAAGTCATATTCTAGATCTTTCCTAATCATCCTCCACAAAAATTTCTTGCCATGAAAACCAACTATGTAATCAAACTTTCTGTTCCAGTCTGGATCACCCATTTTTATTTTTTTTTATAGAGATAGAGTCTCAGTTTGCCACCCTCAGTAGAGTGCTATGGCATCACAGCTCACAGCAACCTCCAACTCCTGGGCTCAGGCAATTCTCTTTCCTTAGCCTCCTGAGTAGCTGGGACTACAGGCCCCTGCCATAATGCCCGGCTATTTTTTTTTTTGGTTGCAGTTTGGCCAGGGCCAGGTTAGGCTGATGCCCTACTCACTGAGCCACAGGTGCCGCCCAGATCACCCATTTAAAAAAAGAAAAAAGTACACTGAGTTTTCTCATCTCTACTCTTTTGCATGTTTTTGTCTGTACCATTCTTCTCTACCTGGACTGTCTTCTTCATTTCTTGCTACCCACTGACATTTTCCCAAGCTCATATCTCCCATCCTATAAAAAACTCTATGCTCATTACTTTAAACCAAAGTGATTTGTCCTGCATTTTAACTCTAATATCAAATGAGAAGACTTGGGTCTAGTCAGTTATGGGGAGAGGGGGCTCTCAGGCTCTCGGGGACAGAGACACTTCTCTTGTTGGGACCTGTGATGGAGGATCCCCATTGCTATTTTACCCCCGTCATCTTGCTGACATTTTTTAAAGCATGACTCCAGCACAGACTCTTGGTGCCCTGCCCGTAAGTCATCTGTACTCTGCATGCCAACAGCAACTCATTGTGAGCACCTGGATTTCTCTGGCTGAAGACTGTCTCTGGCTTCTGTGCAAACAGGTGAAAAAGTTCCAGAGAACTAACACCCTGGGAGGTGTTCTCAACAAATGATAGGCAAGTGTTTGTAGATAAATACCTCAGTTTCTTTGCTCTTAAGGTAACATAGTTCAGAGGAGTATTCTCTGCAGTCTTCTGGAGGTCACCAGTGGGGTTGAGCTCCAGATGCCCTCAATGTTAACCTATAGACTGTACCCTCTATTACCTGTGCTTTCTTCACAGGCTGATTTTTCTCTCTCTCTTTGTCTCTCTCTTTTTTTCTCTTTTTCTATATATATGTGCATATACACACACACTTCTATATATAAATATATATATTTTCTATATATTTTGTTTGTTATTTAAAGATGGAGTCTTCCCAATCAGGCAAGAGAAGGTGATCAAGGGTATCCAAATAGGGTCAGAGGAGATCAAACTCTCACTCTTCGCTGATGACATGATCCTATACCTGGAAAATCCCAGAGACTCAACTTCAAAACTCTTAGAGGTGATCAAGGAATACAGCAGCGTCTCAGGATACAAAATCAAGACTTACAAGTCAGTAGCTTTTAAATATGTCAACAATAGTCAAGCTAAAAAAACAATCAAGGACTCTATTCCTTTTACAATAGTGCCAAAGAAGACGAAGTATCTAGGAATTTATCTAACAAAGGATGTGAAAGATCTCTATCAAGAAAGCTATGAAACTCTGAGAAAAGAAATAGCTGAAGATGTTAATAAATGGAAAAACATACCATGTTCGTGACTGGGAAGAATCAACATTGTTAAAATGTCCATACTACCCAAAGCAATCTACAGATTTAATGCAATTCCTATTAAAGCACTATTGTCATCCTTCAAAGAACTTGAAAAAATAGTACTTTGTTTTATATGGAATCAGAAAAAAAACCTTGAATAGCAAATACATCACTCAGAAATAAGAACAAATCAGGAGGTATCACATTACCAGACTTTAGGCTATACTATAAATCTATAGTGATCAAACAGCATGGTACTGGCACAAAAACAGAGCAGTAGATTTATGGAACAGAAGAGATCAACCCAGCTACTTATCATTTGATCTTCAACAAGCCTATCAAAAATGTTCAGTGGGGGAAAGAGTCCCTATTTGACAAATGGTGCTGGATGAACTGGCTGGAGACCTGTAGAAGACTGAATCTGGACCCCCACCTTTCACCATTAACAAAAATTGATTCTCATTTTATAAATGATTTAAACTTAAGACATGAAACTATAAAAATACTAGAAGAGAGTGCAGGGAAAACACTTGAAGAAATTGGTCTGGGAGAATATTTTATGAGGAGGACCCCCTGGGCAATTGAAGTAACACCAAAAATACATTACTGGGATCTGATCAAACTAACAAGTTTTTACACAGCCAAGAGCACAATAAGTAAAGCTTCAGGCAACCTTCAGAATGGGAGAAGATTTTTGCACTTTATGCTTCTGACAAAGGTCTGATAACTAGAATCTACAGAGAACTCAAACTAATCAATAAGAAAAGAATACATAACCCCATTTCTATGTGGGCAAGAGACTTGAACAGAAACTTCTCTGATGAAGACAGGCACATGACCTACTGTTAGGTGATGTTCTTTCTAGACGTTAGAGAAGGACAGCTTGGCCATGGGTGCAAGCTCACTCCTAGAATTGTTTGAAAGCAAGAAACAACTATATACTCTTAGATGGCATGTAGCAAAATGTCTTTATTTTCCACTCCCCTTTATTGGGAGCTAGTCAGTACACCACATTGATCAATAATCCTAACATCCTCAATTCTTATCTTAAACTATAGAAAAGAAAGAAAGTCTGGGAAAGTGAGATAGCCATCATAAGATTAGCCTAAAGAAAGAAAGTCCGGGAAAGTAAGACAACCATCTTAAGCTAGCCTCAGGCTATTCCTCTCTGAAGACCTAAAAGAACAATACATTATCTGACTTCTATTGTTAAAGTTAAAGGTAGGATAAACAGAGGAGTAAAACCTTTCTCTTCTATGTACTCAATTAAATTTCTGATTAACAGGCTCCATGACTGTTTTCTTATGGTTTGGATATCCTGCAGTTACGGTGGAGTGTTTTACTCAACATCATTACGATGGAGTTTTTCTTTTCACTCACATCAACCTTCCAGTCTTGTCCTCTGCACAGATGGGCCGTTTCAATCCTTATCTGGCAGGCTGACTTGACTACACAGTCGGGGTTCCCTGTAGGAGAACCCTTGCCTGCAGGTCCCACTGTGTTTTCCCAGGTCGATTAGGGCCTCGACAAAAGCAAATAATACTCGCAAGTCTTTTAGTTCAGTTTCTGGAATTAAAAGAGCACATTTCATTTAATTTTTGTGGGGGTTTATCCCACAGCCTACAAACATATGAAAAAATGCTCATCGTCCTTAATCATCAGAGAAATGCAAATCAAAACCACTTTGAGATATCATCTAACTCTAGTAAGATTAGCCCACATCACAAAATCCCAAAACTACCGATGTTGGTGTGGATGTGGAGAGAAGGGAACACTTCTACACTGCTGGTGGAAATGCAAGCTAATATGGTCTTTTTGGAAAAAAGTTTGGAGAACACTCAAGGAACTAAAAGTAGACCTACTATTTGATCCTATAATTCCTCTACTAGGAATATACCCAGATGATCAAAAATTATTTTACAACAAAGACATCTGCTCCAGAATGTTTATTGCAGCCCAATTCATAATAGCCAAGATGTGGAAACAGTCCAAGTGCCCATTGACCCATGAATGGATTAACAAATTATGGTATATGTACACCATGGAATACTATGCAGCCATAACAAAAGATGGAGACTTCACATTTTTTATGTTTACCTGGATGGAGCTAGAACATATTCTTCTTAGTAAAGTATCCCAAGAATGTTAAAAAAAGATCCAATATACTCAATACTGCTACAAAATCAATATATAACCATCTACACAATCATACAAATGGCAAAACATAACTTCATAAAGTAGAAGGGAAGAGGAGAGAGAGGGTTGGGGATAGGGTATATGAGAGAAGGGAGGGTGTTTGGGGGGACCTTGCCTAATATGCATGATGCAATGGTACATTTCCAAACTGTTAAGAAATGAGTATAATTGTGATGAATGTGTTACTTGATTCAATGTAAACATTTCATATTGTATATTGAAGCAGTACCCCGAACCCCATAAACGCATCAATGTACAAAGTTATGATTTAATAAAAAATAATTAATTATGAAAAAATATAAGAATTCATGGGAATTCTTATATGGGAAAAAAATAAAAATAAGATAATGAAGATGGGGTCTTGCTATGTTGTCCAGGCTAGACTCAAACTCCTGGGTTCAACTGATCCACATCAACCTTCTGAGTAGGTGGGACTACAAGCATAAATGTGTTCTTTTTATCTTTTTTGTCTTGTTTTCATTTATACAACTTTATACAAATTTATATAATTTTTGAGAAAATTATAATTTTGCATATACTTTGAGATGTATTGATGGTTGTTTGTACATTATGTTCTCATAATTTAAAAAATGTCTAATATAGATTTAGGTTATCTATTTTTAATCCTAATGCTGTTTTTTGTCTTTCTCTTATTTTATTTCACATACTTGAAAGAATATTTATTTGTTTTTTCAATAAAGTATCTCTTTGTTCTGTTGATTCTCATTTCTGATTTTTGGCTGCAACAGCTTATATTACTCTTGTTTTGTTTTTTTTTTAACAAACTCCTACTTTTAATTGCTAGTTCTTCTTTTGCTCAGTTTACTACATTTCTACCTTTTTGAAATAAATGCAATTTATTTATTCTCAATTTGTCTTACCTTTTAGTCTATAGGTATGAAATGATACACTTCCATTCAAATATTAACTTAGGACCACCAGTTAGGACATAAAGTGCCTTGATTGCTATTGTTTTTAACTCCATTATGATTTAATTAGCAATATGTGTTACTTAGCAATCTAATATTTTATTTCCAAAATTATTGAAAGATTACAGAGCCAAAGATAAAAGATCGTTCTGTGGTGCGAGATGAAAGGAAAGTGGAGGCCAGTTTGTGCATTAAAATGGCTTATTCCACCTGGGTACAGGTGGGGTGCGATTTCCAGCCAGACCAGGAAGAAATCCACTTGGGTGGATACACTTGGTACAGTTGGGTAACGGGCAAATGGGGGTTTTAAAGGTCAGAAAGTGGGGGACGGGAAATTCCCTTTCCTGGGTTGGACATCTGTTGTAAGGGTGAGGATTGGCCCATTTACCTTTCCTAGGTGGGACATCTGGAGGGAGAGGGTAGGGGGTCCACCCTATTTGGGTGAGGTTTGATCCTATCAATTATTGTTCTGTTAAATATATTTGGTTGCTCATTCCTA
>NW_003852400.1:46127843-46129028 GCF_000181295.1 Otolemur garnettii | reverse complement strand
TAAAAGTAGCCCAAAAGATCTCTGTAAGTATGCTAATGACTGCTCAGTCCTTTCACTAGAATGCATAACTCCCCTGGAGCAATACTACTGATGAATTTCTATAGGGCGTCTTAAGTGCTTACTGCTTTTAGAAACAGTACCTGAACTGATGCCCAAGCTTGCATTAAGAGGGAAGTGTTATTAATGTGCCCTTACAAACATTATTTATAGACTAGCAGGAAGAAAAATTATTTTGCTCTCATAATTTGCTTTATGTATTGCTATTATCATAGCTAATTACAGTATCCCAATAAAACATTTATTTATGAGCTCTCTTCAGTTTGATTTTCCTCCCTTGGTAACATTTATTTTCCTCTCTCAGAAAAATTTCTTTCTTATTAAAATTTTATATAATTTGATTAGATAAAGGACATGAATGGTTGATCAAAGTAACTAATGACAGAGAGACTGGTTAATGTCTTGTTTTCTTTGATTCCATTTTGACTTAAAGAGTCAAGCTCTTCTCCTTTTTAAAAATTAAAAGAGCTTAAGAGGTCTAAATCTAGTTTAGACAGACATATCCACTTATATCTTCCACAATTTTGAATGTGTTTTGACAGATTTTTCTTTCTTTCTTTGCCAGTTAGATTATAATTTGTGGTTTCATTTCAGTAACAGTTAAATATTATAATCACTTTCAGGGAGTGAAAATAATTATCATAATCTAGTTACCTTTTATGCTGTCATACCTGAATCTCGCAGAAAATTTTAGGAACCTGTCAAACTGCATTTCTCATAAAACACTCCCATGTTCATATACTATGAAATGCCAAGACTTACACATCTGTGTCACTTAGAAAATTGTTTCACTAAGTAAAACAAAAGAAAGGAAACTCAATAAAGCATGTTATGAAATACCCGCTGTGACCAGACCACTTGAAGAAAACCTACTAGGGCAAGTTTTGTTCAAATGCATTTTAGAACATTGTCCAGCACACTACGTAATATAATCTGAGTGACACACAAAATAGATCATTCACTTAGAAGGAAAAAAAAACTATCCTCTCTTAACAATTAATTATCAATGGTTGCATAACGAAAATATGCTTCATTTCTCATTAAGACTGAGAATTGCTATTCCTAACATGACCAAAGTTAAGATTTTTAAAGTGCTTAAAATGAAATCATTAAGATTGCATTACAGAG
>NW_003852400.1:46100067-46126028 GCF_000181295.1 Otolemur garnettii | reverse complement strand
TTAAAATACAATTTCAATAAGCGTGCTTATTCTCTGCAACATTGCTTTTCTGTGAGACCCTAATGGCAACAACTCAAAATATTAGATAATTTGAGGGATCTATTAGAAAAATCTTTCCTTTAGCATGTGTCTCTTCTGACACTTGACCTTGGAGTCCATCTAATCTTTTCTTCAGCAGAACAATATGATTAATTACAGTTACCATTAAGTTACTTGATAAAGTGGTTATCAGTTTATATAAGTTTTCTAATTTTTTATTAGCTTTTTAATCTTTTGCAAAAATCGTTATTTTGTGTATGTTTTCAAACTCAGGGCATCTATTTGTTCATTGTGTTCACTCATAGTCTACCCTTATTTTATGTCCCTGTTAACATACTCAATAAAAACGATTATCTTTGGCAGTGCATAACAAAAATAATCACTTTGGTTATATGTTAGGCCACATGGTCTTCTTCTCCAATGTGTCCCTGACTGTCTTTGATCCCCAAATTTTAACAGTTTCCACCATTTATTTTTTCAATATAAAACATATTTGTTGAAACTACCTTTCTACTAAATGCTTTGAGGGCTTCAAATGAAAAGATTTGATAGTTAAGCAGTTGCACTTCTGGTGTATCTAAAGTGTGAATTTCCACCCACACTAGTGAAGTTTCTGAACACAGTGCTTGTTTTATGAATTATCATTTTTCATTGTAACAATATGTCTATAATTGCTTGAAAATATTATGGTGTCATTTTTTTACTGGATTTCCCAACTTGGAAATGGTTGTCTCTTGACATTCTGGAAGAGCTAAGACTCATGAAGCTCCCTCGGTGACAGCACACAATTCTTCAGCGGGGAATATGACTCAAAGCGAGACAGCAGATAAAGGCTGAAGAGCAGAGCATGAGCGTATAGATATTTTTAAACATAGAGCTCCATAGAACAGCTCTGAAAGTCTAGCTAAATCCTCATTTTCTGGCCCAAGGGGAAAATTACAAAAGGAAGGCACCTGGAGAATGAGGAAGGAGGAGGAGAATAAGAAAAAGGGGACAGAACAGAAAATGGGGAGCAGAGAGGAGAATGGGAGAGGGGAAGGAAGGAGAGAAGGAGATGAGAAAGAAGCAGAAAAGATAAAGGTCATTGGTGATTTTATAGAAGTTTTTAAATGGTGTTATAGAATTTGTTTCAGTTATTCAGCCTTCTGTCTTACAGTGAATATAATCATAATTTTGACAGAGTGATTGCTCAGTAATTCATATAAGAAGATGGGGGAATGTCATACTCCATCTATAACAAATGGTTATGAAAGGACAGGTCCTGCAGTGACTGGCAAATATGGAAGCTCCTGTGCTCTCACTCAGCTTTGCTATCGAGCCTTCACTCTGCTATATTCTTTCTTCTTTAATGGAGAGGATTCTGGCTAGCACTCCAAAAAAAATTACACACACACACAGACACTGAATGCAAATGAGAATGCCTTTGAATTTGGGACAAAGAAATGATCCTGACAGTGTGCATCATGACTGACTATTAACTACTCTCAAGTAAGCATTTAAGATACTTTGCAAGCCCAACATATTAATAAATAGCTCAAAACAATGTATTTTAAGATAGTTTGACATTTCTAATGATTCAGGCTTAAGCTTTAGGCTTCAGCACAAATTACTTGGACACTGAAATGATTTTGCTTGTCTTCAAATACACTGTTTGCAGCAATTGCTTTAAACCATGTTATCTTACCATTTTATTTCCCAGCTTAAATTCTCTAATAATTTCCCAAGGCTAAATTTCTTAACATAACCTTATTTTATTTTATTTTATTTTTTTAGAGACAGAATCTCACTTTGTCGCCCTCGGTACAGTGCCGTGGCATCACAGTTCACAGCAACCTCCAGCTCTTGGGCTTAGGTGATTCTCTTGCCTCAGCCTCCCAAGCAGCTGGGACTACAGGCGCCCACCACAATGCCTGGCTACTTAACATAACCTTAACAGAGGCTGCAGGAAAGGTGCAGGCACATTATTTTCCCTTGTTCTTATGCTCCAGTCACGATGACCATCTCCTCGTTCTTGCAGAGGCCCAGGCTGCCTCAGGCCTCTGTACCTGCAGGTGCTCTGCCCTTTGCTGACATCTCCACACCCCCTTCCCTCTCTCTAGCTAACTCCTGTTTTCCCAGGTGAGCTCAAACTTCACTTTTTTATGGATGCCCAGATTAGATCAATGCCTTCAGTCACATGCTCAACTAGGTCCCAGTATTTTCTTTTATACCACTTGCCATGTCTTGACATTGTGTGAGGATAGATTCACCAGTCACGTATTGAATGATAAGATCCGCGAGTGCAGGCCCCATATCAGCACGTCATTATTGTAGTCTCACAACCAATATCGTACTTAGGATCTAGTAAATGCTTGAGAAATCTTTTTGATTGAATGAATAGATATATGATATGGTAATTATAGATTTTTCTTTTATATATTGGTAAAAATGTATTTTAATCACAAGTAAATAGAACTTTCATTGTTTTGTAATTTATATAGGTGATTTCAGGTATTTCCAAGAGTTCTATCATGTTCATGATGGACGTGATTTTTTTTTTTTTTTTGAGACAGAGTCTCACTATGTTGCCCTCGGTAGAGTGCTGTGATGTCACAGCTCACAGCAATCTCAAAGTCTTGGGCATAAATGATTCTCTTGCCTAAGCCTCCCAAATAGCTGTGACCACAGGAGCCCACCACAACTTTATTTTTTTGTTGTAGTTGTCATTGTTGTTTAGCAGGCCTGGACCAGGTTCGAGCCCACCAGCTCCCATGCCTGTGGCCGGTGCCCTAACCACTGAACAACAGGTACTGAACCCATATCAGGTTTTAAATACCTCCATATAATCTCTAAATTTAAATCCAATCAGAACAAGACAAAAATAAAACTACAAAAACATGAAGTCCCACAACAGAAAACCTCACCCCCAAACGCTTCTCCACCGATCTTATTTGCAGCCAAGTGGTTCTTGAACAAGTTGCCTGCATTCACTGTCTTTATTTCCTCCCAATCCGTTTCCTTCTCAATGGGGAAGGGAGAGGAGATTGAGAGGGAAATCTTCTCACTCCTTCCCCATTAAATTATCAGCCCGACAGATTTGTCATCATTATCATCTTACTTAATCTCATAACTTTTGTGCCTGTGACTACTTCTTTCTTCCCTTGCCTTTAGTGTGTATTTATTCTGAGTTTTCTTCTTACATTCTGACTGCAGCTATTCAATCCCTTTGTAAAGTTTATCCTCTTCTATTCTTTTACCCACTCATTAGATATTCAAGACCAGGTCTTTCCTTCCTGCATTCTTTCTCTCAGTAGTTTTATTTTGGCCAAAGGCTTCAACTACTATCTCTCATGCTGACTCCCAAATTTATGTCAGTGTAGATGTCATTTTGCTTTAGATCAACATAGGCTTTCTTTCTTCTAGAGAGCTTGACACTTACCTGTCCCAAAGTCATATTCTTCTCTAAATAAATGAATCAATAACAACAACAACAAAAAAACCCCCTAAAGTTAAAGTCATGATCTTGTCCTCTTCAAGAATTCACTATTTCAATAAATAGACAACACCATCTGTCCAATTTCAAGCTGGAAACCTAGGAGTCACTCACTATTCATCCATTCCAGCTCCTTTCCCTCAGCCCTCACATCTAATTCCTTCCTGAATCTAGTGAACTATACCTCTAATGATAATTCCAAACCATCTACGTCCCTCTGTGTCCAGTGCTGTCACTTCAAACTTCACTGTACTCTGCCTGACAGTTGACAACCTTTCTGATGCCTTTACTCTCACATTCTGACAGTTGAAAATCCTTCTGTTTTGACACAAAACCAACATGTACCTTGTCAACATTTGATCATGCTGCTCTCCTGCTTAACACCCTTTCATGTTTCCTCACTTCGCTCAGGAGAAAATCCCTTGATTGGGCTATCAGGCCCGGCAAGCTCCTCTCCCTGTCCAGTTCACCACCTAGTTTCACTCACTCCTTCACTCTCAGCTCCAGGTATAACAGTTTTTCAATTTCTTGAATATTCTATGTTCTGTTGGCTCATATCCTTTGTACTAGCATTTATCTCCCCTTAGAATGCTTTGCTTTGCCTAGATAGTCCTACTCACTCTTCAGACCTTAGTTCGAATGATTAATTCCTCAGAAAACCCTTACCTGCTGAATGACATCCACCCCAACATTCTTAGAAAAATGCCCTTCCATTAGGTCTTTTAGCAATTTATTAATTACCTGCTATTTTGTAATTATTTTATTGATGTTTGTCCTCCTCAGTAGACTAGGTGTTCAATAAAAGCAGGAACTATGACCTATATTATTCACCATGGTTCACATGGTGTGGTCCAATTCCAGTTCTCAGTATTTGTTAAAGATGTAAATATCTTTATTTATTTTGTATCATGCCTGTATCTTGACTGTAGTGTGAGACTATCTGCTGTTCCATCTATATAGGAACTTCTCCATTACAGGAAAACCCACCATGTTTAATAGATTCACTTGCATTTTTATACACCACATGCAATGCACTACTAGGCATTTATAACAATCAAAATAGGGACTCTACCTCTTTTTTTTTTTTTTTGCGACAGAGTCTTAAGCTGTCATTCTGGGTAGAGTGCAGTGGCATTACAGCTCACAGCAACCTCAAACTCTTGGGCTTAAGCAATTCTCTTGCCTCAGCCTGCCAAGTACCTGAAACTACAGGCACTCACCACAATGCCTGGGTATTTTTTGGTTGTAGTTGTCATTGTTGTTTGGCGGGCCTGGGCTGGATTTGAACCTTCCAGCTCCTTGTATGTGACTGGTGCCCTAGGCGCTGAGCCCTAGGCGCTGAACTGGACTCTACATCTTTTGAAAGCTTGCTTTTAAAACCTCAGCCTTTTATGAAGTTCTACCCTATTATGAAAAAAATCATGTACTTTACTACATATTGCTATGTGGATCTTACTACTGAACACTTTCACTTAGAAAGTAAATATACTCTTAGAAAGTATCTATTTTATCCAAGCAAAATTAAAGCTTCCACCTGGAGATCTATCTTCTAACTAAGAATAGATATTCAAATAATTCAGTGAATTTAGTTGAAGAATCAGGTATGGAGACATTTATTATGTAGGATGCCTTCAGGACAGGATTGCCAGGGCACAGCCGTACCACCCTAAACCAGCTCCATCTCATCTACAAGGACTTCCAATGAGCCAGAGTTTTAGGAAGAAATAAAAAAACTGGCATCCATCTGTTTTTTAAGTGGTAAACTATTCCAGATATAGCAATGGCTATTTTGAGAAAACAACAGATATGAGAAAGTTCTAGTTTGAGGGAAGAAATATTGCCTTTCTCTCTCTCATCATGGGAGTGGCTATATGAGATCCAGTCTGACATCGGATACATTACTTTACCAAATGATTTTACCTTTACTTACTAACTTTCCTTATTTACTTTGCCTTTACTTACTAGATGCTGCTGCAGTGACACAATCCAGCTGCACCCTACACTGTGCACCAAGAATGATTTTGAGTCTCAATTTACTTGATTGCTGACTCCCCTGGAGACTTCCCCCTGTAGTTCAAATCTCACTTTCCCAGTTTTTCTTTGTTCTTTGCCTTTGAATGCCAAAAAGGAAGTCAAACTCACATAGGTTTTTCCTTGTCTCAGCTACAGCTAATTTGCAAGCATAACACGAAATCTTTGTTTAACCCAGTTTTTTTGTGGATAATAATATCGAACAGGTAGCGCGGTACTGAGTAGTTCTTCATGCTAAGATGCACACGTGTACAAATGTACTGTTGTCCTTTATGTTGTTTTATTCCATACCAAATAGAAATTAAATTCATGTCTTTATATATAGATACAAAGAAGCATAAGTCTTATGATGTTAAATCAATGGTTTCTAACAACCCTAACTTGACATGCACTTCCTAAATTTTTCTTTAAAATGGTTTGGTATTTTTGGAATTGCCTACCTCAAAATAGTTCAGAACGAAGACTAAATTCATTCCAACTTGTAGGATGCTGTTTCATTCCCACTGAAGTCTTATTATAGTGGTAAATATGTATAGAACTTGACCAGGAATAGTATTAGCTGGTGCTAAACTTGGAAATATTTAAAAATAAACCAGTATATTAAAAAATATGTGGTCTGGAGAGTTTGTTAAACTTCAATAATATTATCATTTATACAAAGAGTAATTCACAGAAATATAAATATTATGCTGTTTGCTTTGCTTAGTGACATAATGGACCAGGACAACATTTAACAAATATTAATATTTATGTTAAGGCTAGAAATGAGAATTTTTATTATACCATGCCAAATTTCCACAAAAGGCTTTTATTACTCTATTGAAGAGGAAAGATGATTAACTTTTATAGATGTAATCACTTAAGCCAGACATGCTTAATCTATTCTACTATCTTAGTTCTGCTGACAGTATAATTCCTAATTATTATGGTTATTTTGAGTGTACATTATTGGTAAGGTGGACACTCAGCTAAAACTGATGAATAAGATTTCTTTCAAGGTTGTGGGGACTAAATTTATGAACCTCATTAATCTCAATGTCAGCAATCCATAAAATTCTGGACTAAATGTTTAGTCTAGTTAAATATTTGTGTTTATGTCTCATAAACATAATTCTCATCACCCAGAAAAAGTTCCCCTGAGCCTCTTGGCAGTTACTCCCACCCTCCATTCTACTATTCATCCTAAGGCAACCACTGACAGACTTTCCATCACCACATATTATTAATGGGCTTGTTCTAGAATGTGATATAAGTAAATCACACTTTTTCTTAGGTCTGGCTTCTTTGGTTCAATACATTACTTTAAAGATGTGTTGATCTGATCTGTATCAGTTGTCTGCTCCTCTTCATTACTGAGTAATATTCCACTTTATGAATCTCTTTGCCCAGTGGTCCCCAACCCTTTTAGCACCAGGGACTGGTTTCATAGAAGACAATTTTTCCATGGACGAGGCCAGAGGGATGGTTTCTGGATGACTCAAGCACCTTACATCCCTCAGATCATCAGGCATCAAATTCTCTTAACGAGTATACAACCTGGATCACTGACTGCATGTTTCCTAGTAGAGTTCACGCTTCCGTGAGAATCTAAGGCCCTCGCTGATCTGACAGGAGGCTGACTTAGCTCAGGGAATGATATGAGCAATGGGGAGCAGCTGTAAGTACAGATGAAACTTCACCTGCTTGCCTGCCACTTACCTCCTGCTGTGTGGCCCAGTTCCTAATAGGCCACGGAGGAACAACAGCCCAGCTGGGGACTTCAGCCATGTGTTAAAGGACATACAGGCTGTTTTCAATTTGGGAATACTGGGAAGGAATAGAGCTGCGATCTACATTCTTGGACAAGCCTTTGTGTGGACACAGGTTTTCATTCCTTTGGGTAAATATTTAAGAAAAGAATTTCTAAGTTACAGGGTAAATGTTTATTTGTTTACTTTTACAACAAACCGCTAAACCATTTTCCAAATATCTGTACCATTTTACATTTCAGCCAGCAATGTGTGAGTGTTCCAGATGTCTCTCATCACTGCCAACACCTGTCACTTTTTAGTCATTGTTATGGGACCACAGGACAGTACGACCGTGTAACTCCATGTCTTAAAGACGGTGGGATTTTTGAGATCAGGACACAAAGAAAATAAGAGACTTTTAAAAGTGAAATTGCAAGGTAATGTGATCTCCTTCACTTTCTAGGGCTGGCCCAGAACTTTGTTACTCATGTAACAAGATTATTTGAGAAAGAGCATATTTACTTATTTATTTATTGTTGCATTTGAAGTTTCCTCAGATTTAAAGCCCTGACTCCAGCGCAATGGTTCAAAAATGTTTGGTATGTTTCTCAAAGTAAAGGCTCTCTTTGGTTTGGAAGCTTGCTCCTTCCCCTATGCTAACCTAACCTCTGCAACCACGCCAGGGGAAAATGTTTTCCATCTATTATTGACCTATGAAGAGTCTGTCACTCTTTTTTTTTCTTTTTTTGTAGATTATTAAGAGAAAGGTTTATTTCCAAATACCATGTGCATGGGGGAAAACCACAAGAATGATTTCCCAAGTCTGTCACTCTTGAGTCATTTAGTTCTTTTAGATGTATTTGTACCTGTGAAAATATTTTTACAAAATATTGTAATTTGTAATTTTAAATAAAAGTATGATTTTTTTGGTTTACTCGGTAACTTTGTTTCAATGAGAGTAAAGGAAGGTTCTTCATGGCCTTTTATATCCTAACCACAAGCAGAACTCTTTCAAAAAACTTTTTGCTCATTTGAAGTATCTCCTAAGGGTGTGTTCCCGGAAGACAATTACAAAGTCAAGTATAATGGGTGCTTTTGTGACAATTGCCAAAAAGAATGATAATATGATAATGATATTATTTGTCAAAAAATTATATATTTCCTTTTCCAGAGAGGGTGTTACTTTATGGATTTGAAATAGTGCTCAATGCAATACTTGAAATAGTACTTGAATTTAATTGCATCAATTTTGTTAAAATCCTGTGTATTGATCTCAAACTTGCTTGCCTTATATATTCTCTCTTCACCCACTGCACATTTATTAAACATTCATTTATTTCAAGAGCTGTCTTAATAAGGGAATGACCTTTTCCTCACTTTTAAAGACAAAACGAAATTAAGAAGAGTAACTGCTAGTGGGCGTGTTTTCTTTTTCTTTTCTAAAATGTTCAAAAATTGATTGTGATGATGATCGCACAATTCTGTGAATATAACAAAAATAATAAAGTGAATCCAGCACTTCAAATGGGTGAATCAAATGGTATGGGAACATCATCACACGGAAGCTGTTACTTACAAAAATAAAATCATAAAAGGAAACACAAATGTCAATCAGACAGACCTCTAGGATATGTTCTCAACAACCAAATTCTCACCCAGCTGAATATCAAACTCAGTTTCTTGGGGCAACTTCCAACCACATTGAAAAAAGAAAAAAAATCATCTGGTCTACAAGGCCATTATCATAATAAATATACCTCAAAGGATTAAAGTTTTATTTGATATCGGGCACTGAGCTAAATATTTTAAATGATTATCTCATTTAACCTTCAATATCAACTCTAGAAAGTTAACTATTTATTACATTTTGTAGATAATAAACATGAGATTTACATCAAAGTAAATGGTCCAGCCAGAGCCTTAATTCCTGGTTTGCCTGATACAGTTGTTTTTATTCTCGTGGTCCCCAATATTAGAACATGACATCCAAGAAGACACCCTTGCCATTGATTTTTGGCAAGAAAAGCCATCTACACGTACAGATATATGTACACAGAGATTCACAAGGCATGAGAAAGGTTTGAGGGACAAAAAAATGGTATGTTCACATCAAATTACTGTGATCTGGTGAAAGCCTAGACGCCCCCCCCCCCAAGTCCTGAAAGCCTACATGGGGAAATCCCAAGTATTTGGGAGGTTAACTAGAAACAGAGGGTACAGTGCATTCTCCAGCTTTGAGTTGGTTTTAAGTTTGCAATTATACTCACGCAAAACATTGCTTTAAAACCACGTTGATCCTGTGTCTAAACCCAATAATTACACATCAGATGCTATGACACGATATAGTCAATGAAGAGATTTTGTTATAGTTAAGACAAGCTTTGTCTATCCTTCTGGGAATCATAGAATATTAGTTTTGCAAGAGATCTTAAAATTTCATTTTATAGGTAAGAAAATATTTCTCAGAGAAACTAGGCAATTTTTCAAGGTAAACCAACTCTACAAAGAGAAAAATCAAATAAAAAATAAATGAGGAAAAAAAGAAAGAAAGCCAGGTAGGTTTCAAGGTGACTGGCTGGAGACATCAGTTCTCCACAGAAAAAGGAACAAGCTGCAGGTAAATAAGCACAGCCCAAGTGTAGCACTTAGGGAGAGTGCCAGGACCTGCTGGGGACCCTGAGCAGCACTTCGGGAAGAGCACTAGGACCTGCTAGGGAACCCACAGGAAGAAGTTGGGGAACAGAACAAGATAGAACAATGTTTTGGCACAGATCAACCCCCGAAAAATTTAAAACCCCATCGAAATGGTAGGTGCAGGTCCCTATTTTTCCTCCACTCACACCTGTGGCAGACTGCCAGCTCCCGAGCTACCTGAGAGACACCTCTACCCTCACTAGCACTGCTGCCATTGTCAAATTGGGAAATTTACTGGCAAAGCACCAACCTTCCAGCCCACCCGAGGTTCCTTCTTTTGTGAGCTTTCCTCCTGTGCAGGGGGTCTCAGCCCTTCTGTCTCCTTATCACTGGATCCCACACAAACATTTTCCTGCACCTACTTAGACTGTGATAACCACAAAGGTCCCAAGGGGAGTTATGGGCGCTATGGGATTCCCAGAGTTCTAACCTTTAGAACAGGCTGCTTCTAGGAGAAGGGAAACTGCCACAAGCAAAATGTCCCTTGGGACAAGAAAACCAGAGCATGTGCTCTCGTCTGTCTGAGAGCTCCCTGCCTATTGTTCTGCACCTTTCTCAGTGGAAACCTGGGTGTCGTGAGGAATCTGTAGGGAGAACACTTCCATCCTGGAGGACAAACAGCCTTGGAAGGGACGTGGAGAAGAGACTTCTCCTCCTACCACCTGCTACCGTGAACAGAACCACAAATACTCCCATGAGAGCTCATTGTGGGTGAACCTGAGGACTTGTAGGAGGGCTTGTACCCCCACTAACAGGGTTCTTACTGTGCCCAGTCAATTTTTCTTGGAAGGCTCATCCCAGTTTCCTCCCTACATGGAGAGACAGTGTTTTTCACAGCTGTCTGGTGTCACCAGTGAATCTCAGTCCTTGGGACTCTGTATTGCAAAGATCCACAGCAAATATTCCTAGCATCCATTTGGACTGCAGCAGCCTCAGGTGGCCAGCAGGTCCCACAAAGCCTGAGGGATTCCTAGAGTTTCTGGTGTTCAAGCAGGCTGCCCCTAGGTGAGAAAAGAGTATGGCAAGCCAGGGAGGCCCTTGGGCTAAAGGAGACTAGCATACAAGCCATCCTTCATCTGGGGACTTTTTCTCCCTCCTCCTTCCTCCCTCCTCTACGCACTGCTCCTAGGGCAGCTGCAGCTGTTCACGGTGTAGAGGAAGCTGGCGTGGACATACTGGGGGAAGGTCCCTACATACCACCTCCCAGGCCATGCTCACCACACCCGAGCTTACATGTAGAGCTAAGCCCACATCCTCCCTTTTAAAAAGTTACACTTTTCTATACCAGAATACAGGCCAGCTGCAAAGCTGCCTATTTCAAGCTGAGAAAAGTTTCACCCTGAGGCACTTTGGGTAGATAATTGCTGGAACAGGCTTTCTGCCACTCTCAGCGACAGACATTACAGCCCACAGGAAAAAGACAGTGTCTGTCCGAATTGAAAGTCACCAGCTGGGGGGAGCGGTGTTACAGTGAGGTGGCTCATGTGTCTACCTATCCAGGCTGTGGAGCTGCTTTTTGCCCCTCTCTCCTTTTCCCATCCTCAACAAAGACCACGAGCAATTCAACATATTGTCCCTGCCACCCTTGTCAGGGCTGGTACTTCTGCCAGTTCCTCGGATGTATTGCCTGCAACTCCAGGGCTGAGCAGGCAACACAGGACATCAGGCATTTCGGAGACCATATCACTGCCTGAGCAAACTGAGGCCAAGCACACCCCTATTGGCTCCTGCTGCGGTAGGCTCTTATATGTAAGAATTATTGGTTTGATGGTTGATTTGCAGTCTAGGACTTTTTCACAACCAGGATCTAAGAAAGACAGTGCACAAAACCTATCTATAAACAGTGAACACATAAAGAGCCTTGATTCTCTGAAAATGCTCCAAATCAAAGCTACATGAACATACAAAACATACATTTTAGGCCCACCTTCAAGAAGGAAGAACAAATAAAATTTTAAAATATTTTCAATCTTGGCACAGCACGTGAGGCTCAAGTGGCTAAGGCGCCAGCAGGTTCAAATCCAGCCTGGCCCGCCAAACAACAAGGACATCAGCAACCAAAAAAAGAAAAAAAAATAGCCAGGCATTGTGGCAGGTGCCTGTAGTCTCAGCTACATGGGAGGCGGAGGCAGGAGACTCGCTTGAGGAATTGGAGGTTGCTGTGAGCTGTGATGCGACAGCACTCTACCCAGGGTGACAGCTTGAGACTCTGTCTCAAAATAAAATTAATTTTTCAATCTTACCCAAAAGAAAGTAAAGTCAAAAATTAAAAGGGACAAGTTTCTCTAGATGAGAAGAAACCAAGCTAATAACTTTGACAGTATGAACAAATAAACTGTTTTGACACCCCCAAAGAATCACATTAGCTAGGTGGCAATGGATCCCATTGAAAGAAAAATGCTGAAACGACAAAGAATTCAGAAAACAGATTTCCAGGAAGCTCAATGAGGTACACAAGAAGGGTGAAAACCAACACAAATAATCCAAGAACATAATCAAGGACTAAATGAAAAAGATATTTATCTAATAAGATAAATATTTTAAAAAAACTTCTGGGCAGCGCCTGTGGCTCAGAGTAAGGCCATATACCACAGGTAGGGGGTTCGAACCCGGCCCCAGCCAAACTGCAACAAAATAATAGCCAGGCATTGTGGCGGGCACCTGTGGTTCCAGCTATCCAGGAGGCTGAGGCAAGAGAATTGCCTAATCCCAAGAGCAGGAGGCTGCTGTGAGCTGTGACACCATGACACTCTGCTGAGAGCGACACAGTGAGACTCTGCCTCTAAAAAAACAAAACAAAAGAAAACAAAAAAAATGAAAGACATATTGATAGATTTAAAAACATAGGTCAAAACTAAAATAACAGAGTAGACCAAGGCAAAGAAAGAATTTCAGAGCTAGAAGAAAACTATCTTGAGCTAATCCAGACAAAAATAAATATTAAAGAATTGAAATAGGCCCAGCGCCCGTAGCTCAGTGAGTAGGGCACCAGCCACATATACTGAGGCTGGTGGGTTCGAGCCCGGCCTGGGCCTGCTAACAATGACAACTACAACCCCAAAATAGCCAGATGTTGTGGCGGGCATCTGTGGTCCCAGCTACTGGGGAGGCTGAGGCAAGAGAATCAGCTAAGCCCAAAAGTTGGAGGTTGCTGTAAGCTATGACACCACGGCCCTCTTCCCAAGGTGACATAGTGAGACCCTGTCTCAAAAAAAAAAAAAAAGAATTGAAATAAACAAATTTCACTAGAAATATAGGCTATGTAAAATGTCCAAGTACAAGAATCATAGGTATTCCTTAGGGAGAAGAAAAGCCAAAGGTTTAGAAAACTTATTATAGTGAATAGTTGAAGAAAACCTCCTGGTCTTGCTAGAGATTAAGACACCCAGATACAAGAAGCTTAAAGAACTATTGGGAGATTCATTGCAAGAAAAAATATCACTAAAGTCTAGTGATTTTCTAGTGATAGTCTAGTCACTAGGCTATCTAAAGTCAATGTAAAGGAAAGAATTCTAAGAGTAAAAAGACAAAGTATCAAATATCTTATAAAGGAAAACCTATCAGGCTAAGAGCAGACTTCTCAGCAGAAACTTTACAGGTCAGAAGAGATTGGGGGTCCTATCCTTAATCTCCTTAAACAGAATGACTCTCACCAAGAATTTTGTATCCTGTAAAACTAAATTTTATAAGTGAAAGTGAAATAGTCTTTCCTAGCTAAGCAAACACTGAGGGAATTTGTCATCTTAGACGGGCACTGTAAGAAATGCTCAAAAAAATTCTAAACATTAAAATAAAAGGTCAATACTCACCAGTATATAAAACACTTGAAAGAATAAAACTCACAAGGCAACAACAACACAGTGGAAAACACAAAGCAAGGAGGTAACAATTGACATGATGACTGGAGCAGTATCTCACATATCAATGCTAAATTTGAATGTAAATGGTCTAAATGCTCCACTTAAAAGACATATTTTGGTGGAATGTATAAAAAGCACATACACATATCCCAAATGCCTACTGCCTTCAATAGACCCACTTAATTCATAAAGACTCAGGGTAAAGAAGTGGAAAAAATATTCCATTCAAACAGAAACCAAAAGTGAGTATAAGTACTTTATTCTTATATTAAATAAAACAGACATTAAATCAACAACAGAAAAAAAAAGGTTATCATATAATGATTGATAGAAAGATCATTTTCATAAGAAACTATAACAATCATAAATATACATGCACCTAGCCCTGGAACTTCTAAGCTCAGAAAATAAATACTTTTAGACCTAAGAAAAGAAATAAACATCAATATAATAATATCAGGGGACTTTAACCACAATAGCACTAGACAGATTATAAGAGCAGAAAGTAAACAAAGAAACACTGGACTTGAATTGGATTCTAGAAAAAATGGGCATAATTGATATTTTATAGAATATTCTACCTAACACCTGAAGAATATACATTCTTCTCATGGACTAATTCCCAAGATAGACAATATGATAGACCATAAAACACACTTCAATAATATTTAAAAAATCAGAATCGTATCAAATACCTTCTCAGGCAACAGCAGCATAAAACTAGATATTGATTATAAGAAAATGCTCAAGGGTGGTGCCTGTGGCTCAAGGAGTAGGGTGTCAGCCCTATATGCCAGAGGTGGTGGGTTCAAACCCGGCCCTGGCCAAAAAACTACCAAAAAAAAAAAAAAAAAAAAAAAAAAAAGAAAATGCTCAAAACTATATAAAAATGCATGGGAATTAAACAATATCCTTATAAATTATCTTTAAGTCGATAATGAAATCAAGATAGAAAGTTAAAAGTTTTTCAAGATGGAGGCTAATAGTGACAAAAGTTATCAAATTCTCTGGGATACAGAGAAAGCAATGCTGAGAGGGAAGTTTAGAGCACTAAATGCCAACATCAAAAAGACAGAAAGATTTCACATTGATAACTTAACATCACATCTCAAAGAATTAGAAAAACAAAAACAAATCAAATCTAAAGCCAGAAGAATACACACAATAACAAAAATTGGAGCAAAAAAGAATTGACACTGAACCAAATTAGTGATAAAATGGATCTATGAAATGAAAAATTGATTCTTTGACACAATAAAATTGGTAGAACTCTAGCTATATTAACCATGAAAAGAAAAGTATACAAATAAGCCCAATCACAAATGAAAATAGAGACATTACAACTGATGCCACAGAAATACAAAAGATCTTCTGAGACTACTATGAACACCTCTATGCACATAAACTAGAAAATCTATAGGAAATGGATAAATTTCTGGAATGTACAACCCCCCAAGTTGAATCAGAGAAACTAGAAATTCTGAACAGACTAATAATGAGTAGTGAGATTCGATCAGTAATACAAAAATCTACTCCCCTCCCCCCAAAATAGATCAGGACCAGATGAATTCATAGTTGACATAGTAGACATTTAAAGAACTGATAGTAACTTTACTGAACTGTTCCAAAAGAATGAAAAGGAGGGAACCCTTCCTAACTCATTCCATAAAATCAGTATTGCCCTGACATCCAAGCCAGACAAGAACACAAAAACAAAAGAAAACCACATACCAATATTCCTAATGATCATAGATGCACATTTCCTCAACAAAATACCTCCAACCTGAATCCAATAGCACATCAAAAAAATAATTCACCACTATCAAATGGAATTCTTCTCAGGATGCAAAGTTGGTTCAACATATGCAAGTTAATAAATGTGGTTCACTACATAAATATAATTTAAAAAAAAAAAAAAAACTAGCTCAGCACCCATAGCTCAGTGGTTAGGGTGCCAGCCGCTTACACCGGGACTGGTGGATTCAAACCCGGCCAGGACCTGCTGAACAACAATAGCAACTGCAACAAAAAAATAGCTGGGCATGGCGCCTGTAGCTCAGCAGCTAGGCCGCCAGCCACATATACCGGCGGAGTTGGTGGGTTCAATTCTAGCCTGAGCCTGCCAAACAACAATGACAAGTACAACAACAACAACAACAAAATAGCCAGGCATTGTGGCAGGGGCTTGTAATCCCAGCTACTTAGGAGGCTGAGGCAAGAGAATCAGTTAAGCCCAAGAGTTTGAGGTTGCTGTGATGTGTGATGTCACAACACTCTACTGAGGGTGACAAAGTGAGACTCTGTCTCAAAAAATAATAATAATAATAATAAAATAAAAACAAAACCCGTACCATCATTTCAATAGATGCAGAAAAAACATTCAATAAAATTTAGCATCTTTTCATGATAACCAAACCCCAACAAATTAGCCATAGAAGGAACACACCTCAAAATAATAAAAGCCATATATGACAAAGACAAAGCCAATATCATATTGAATGGAGAAAAGTTGAAAGCATTCCACTTAAGAAGTGGAAGAAGACAGCATGCCCACTTTTGCCATTTCTGTGCAACATAGTGGTAGAAAGCCTAGTCAAAGCAATCAGAAAGAGATACTAGGCATCTAAATTGGAAAAAGGGAAGTCAAACAATCTCTGTTTCCTAATGACATGATCTTATATCAAGAAAACCCTACAGATTCCTTTAAAAGACTGCTAAATTTGATAAATGAATTCAACAAAGTCTCAGTTTATAAAATTAATATACAAAAATCAATAGCATTTCGGGTGACACCTGTAGCTCAGTGAGTAGGGTGCCAGCCCCACCGAGGGTGGCAGGTTCAAACCCGGCCCCAGCCAACCTGCAACAAAAAATAGCTGGGCATTGTGGCAAGTGTCTGCTACTTGGGAGCTGAGGCAAGAGAATCGCCTAAGCCCAAGAGTTGGAGGTTGCTGTGAGCTGTGACAGCACAGCACTCTACTGAGGGCAACAGAGTGAGACTCTGTCTCTAAAAAAAAAAAAAAAACAATAGCATTTCTATACACCAACAGTAACCAAGCTCAAAATCAAAGAAAGAACTCTATCTCATTTACAATAGCTATTTCAAAAATGCCTAAGAATATACTTAATCAAGAAGTTAATGTTCGGCACCTGTGGCTCAAGCGGCTAAGTCGCCAGCCACATACACCTGAGCTGGTGGGTTTGAATCAAGCCCGGGCACCCCAAACAGCAATGACGACTGCAACAAAAAAAGCTGGATGTTGTGGCAGGCGCCTGTGGTCCCAGCTACTTGGGCAACAGAGGCAGAAGAATTGCTTGAGCCCAAGAGTTGGAGGTTGCTGTGAGCTGTGACATCACGGCACCCTACCCAGGGCAATAGCGTGAGGCTCTGTCTCAAAAAAAAAAAAAAGAAAGAAAGAAGATCAAAAAAAAAAAAAAAAAAAAAGAGAGAGAAGTTAAAATAACTCTAAAAGGGGAACTGAAAACACTCATGAAATAAATCACAGACAACACAAATATAGGCAAACTTCCCATGTTCATGGATCAGAAGACTCAATAGTGCTAAAATGACTTATTTCCAGAGCAGTCTACAGATTCAATGCAATTCCTATCAAAGTATTAAAATATTAAGTATTTTAACATTTTTCACGGAATTGGAAAAGACAATCCTAAATTACATATAGCACCAACATAACAGCCTGAATAGTGGCAGCAATCCTAAGCAAAAAAAGACTAGAGGCACCACATTAGCTGACTTCAAACAGTAACCAAAACAGCATGGCACTGGCATAAATGTAGACACATAGATCAGTGAAAAAGAATAGAGAATCAAAAAATAAAACCACATATCTACAGCCAACTGGTCTTTGACGAAGGAGATAAGAACATACACAGGGGAAAGGACATCCTATTCAATAAATGATGCCAGGAAAATTGGCTATCCAAATAAAGAAGAATGAAACTGGTTCCCTTTGCCTCATCATATACAAAAATTAACTCAAGATGAGTTAAATACTTAAATGTAAGATGTGAAACCTTAAAAATCCTAGAAGAAGGCTTAGGAAAAACTCTTCTAGACATTGGTCTAAGCAAAGAATCCACAACAGCAAATGCAATTAAAAATAATAGACAAGTAGGACTTAAGCAAAAACTTTCTGCACAGCAAAAGGAATAATCAAAAGGAATAATCAAATAAATAGATGACTTTCACTATGTGTTTGACAAAGAACTAATATCCAGAATCTACAAGGAGCTCAAACAACTCAGGAAGAAAAAAATGAAACAGCCTCTTTAAAGGGTAGGCAAATTATATAAATAAGTATTTTTCAAAAAGATATGCAAATGGAAAAAATTTTTAAATGTTCAACATCTAGTGGCGCCTGTAGCTCAGTCAGTAGGGCCTAAGCCACATACATTGAGGCTGGGGGGTTCGAACCTGGCCTGGGCCTGCTAAAACAACAATGACAACTGCAACAAAAAAATAGCCAGGTGTTGTGGCGGGCACCTGTAGTATCAGCTACTTGGGAGGCAAAATAAAACCACAGTGAGATACCACCTTATACCAGTGAGAATGGCCATTATTAAAAAGTCAGGAAACAATAGATGTTGGCATGGATGTAGTGAAAAGGGAATACTTAGACACTGTTGGTAGGAATATAAACTAGTACAACATCTGTGGAAATTGACGTGGAGATTTCCCAAAGAAACAAAAGTAGATCTACCATTTGATCCAGTAGCTGCATTACTGGGTATCTACCTAGAGGAAAAGAAGTCATTACATCAAAGAGACACCTGGACTATGTTTATCACAACACAATTAATAATTTCAAAAATATGGAAACAACTTAAGGGTCCATCAGTCAGTGAATGGATAAAGAAAATGTGACACACACACGTATATAATATGTATATATATACGTGTGTGTATACATGTGTGTATATACATATATATACACACATATATATTCATGATCAAATACTCTTACACCATAAAGAATAAGAATGACATAATGTCTTTTGCAGAAACTCAAATGGTACTGGAGGCTATTATTCTTTTTTTTTTGGTGAGAGTCTCACTTTCTTTCTTTTTCTTTTTCTTTTTTTTTGAGACAGAGCCTCAAGCTATCCCCATGGGTAGAGTGCCATGGCATCACAGCTCACAGTAACTTCCAACTCCTGGGCTCAAGCGAGTCTCCTGCCTCAGCCTCCCAAATAGCTGGGACCACAGGCGCCCACCACAATGCCTGACTATTTTTTGGTTGCAGCCATCATTGTTGTTTGGCAGCCCGGGCTGGACCCAAACCCGCCACCTTAGGTGTATGTGGCTGGCGCCTTAGCCGCTTGAGCCACAGGCGCCAAGCCTGGAGGCTATTATTCTAAGTGAAATAATTCAAGAACAGAAAGTCAGATTCTGAATGTTATGACTTATAAATCAGAGTGGAGCTGTAGATACACAGGGGAATACAGAGTACTGAACATTGGAGACTCAAAAGGGGGGAGGTGGGGAGAAGAATGAGAGAAGAAAAATTACCCATTGGATAGATGCAGGTGATGAAAACACTAAAAATCCAGACTCCACCATTATATGATTCATTCGTGTAAATGAAAAACATTTATCCCCCAGAATCTATGGAAATTTAAAAAACAAAAAATTGAAAATTAACAAGGAAGTCAAGGTACTACCTCTGGTGTGTTGAATCAGGGTGGGGCCGAGCATTCCTTAGGACACATTATATTGATTATTACTGATTAAAAAATGTAGCCGTCTTTCCTCCGTCTACTCGCTGGTAACGCCCAGCTCCGGCACAATGCTCGTACGTAGTGCTGCCTCCTTGGGTTTTGATACAGCCTGCTCTCGCATTGGAAACTCTTGGAATCAACTTGGCACGCCCCCAGATTGTGCTTCTGCCAAGTTCTATTTTATCCAGGGGTAATGAAGTACGACAAAACACATTTTTACTTTAATGTTCAAAGAACACTTCAGATCATTGAATTTTGGACAACATTTCGTCTGTGAGATGCAAATTATCCTAATTACAGCAAGTTTGCCCCATTAAAAAAAAAAAGAAAACCTACCTTCTTAGAGCAACATCTACGAAACAATAATGAATAAAATTAATTTTTTGCGTTTAATAGTAGTTAGAAGAAGATTTAAAATGCCATGGAATTGTATTTGCCACCAAGGAAAGCAATAGATGGTTAGGAATCTTTATTGCAAGAACACTAGAATTTAATATTGTGTGCATTTTTGTACTGGGTGTACTCAATAAATGAAAGAAATTACAAGGAGATGATAGCAGATAAACCTTAGTAAAACAACTTTTCAGTGCTGATGTTCCAAAAATGAACTACTTCTTTTAGAAATACAATTAAACAGTAAAAAACTAAGATTTGCATCATTCATAAGGACATTTTTCAGGTACCTAATGCTTACAGCTTCCAGATGCAGCACTGTTTATCTCATTATTCATGTTATAAATATAAATTCTGTGTAAGCGGACTGTGTTTGCCAGGCACTGGGCTAGCCCTGTGCTGTAACAGAGAACACAGTCCCTGCATGCTATGGAGTTTTGGTAATGGTAGCTAGAATCATTACTTCTAAAGGCACCTAGTTTTTGCCTCTTTAAATTGAGAGAAACAAGATACAGTAGAACCTCTATAGGTTGACCACCCAAGGGACTAGTGGCCAACCTAAGGAACTAGGCCTACCAGATATGTACACATGGTCATGTCCAGTCTATGAAAATTAAGCCAACTTAAAGAGGTGGGCAATTTAGGGAGGTGGTCAACTACGGAGGTTCTATTGTATATTCATACTGTCTTGACTTTTGAAGAGTATCTGCTATTGAGGTAAAGCTTATTTTAATAAACTATATTTTAAACTTTTAAGATACAGTTCACAAACTAGATTTTATGTCTCTTCCTCCTATAGGAATCTGCCACCTTCTAGGATATAGAGGCATACAAATTTACCCCGACTTCTAATACACATTGGGTACCCTATCTCCAAAATGCTTGGGACCAACAGTGTTTCAGATTTTGAATTTTTGATTTTTGGAATATTTGCACATACATAATGTAATATCTTGTGTATGGGACACAAGACAAAAAATGAAATTTATTTATGTTTCAGATACCCTTTATACACACAAGTGGAAAGTCATTTTATACTATATTTTCAATAATATGTACAATTCATCATAGGAAATCACATGTGGAATTTTGCCCAAAATGTTTTGGATTTTGGAGTATTTTGGACTTCAGATATTTTGATTAGAAATGGTAAATCTATATCTTTCATATTTTTAGTTTTTCATTTTCTGTGAGAGATGAAACCAGATTAAACATGTTAGAAATAGCATACTCAATAAATGACACCCCAAAATACGTCCCTGTAAAGCACCTTGCAGAACTGCAGAAACTTCTTCAGTAATTGGAAGAGAACTTTGAGATTATGCATTTGCTAAAAGTCAGAGCACTCCTCAAATGAAATAACCTACAGTTAACTTCATTCTCTTTATGATGTTAACAAAACTGATAACTGGGGGTGTATTAGTTTCCTCGATTGCCACAGTGAAATACCAGAGACTGAGGGGCTAAAACAACAGAAATTTATCTTCTCACTGTCTGGAGGGTGGAAGTCCCAGATCAAATATGATGAGGTCAGTTTCCGGTGAGAGCTCTCTTTCTGGATTGAGAAAGGCTGCTTTCCCTCCGAATTCTCACACATGGAACGCGAGCTCTCTGATGTACTTTCTTATAATAACACTAATCCTATTGGATCTGGGCCCCATCTTTGTAGCCTCATCTACTTCCTTAAAAGTCCTGCCTCCGAATATAGACACATTGGAGGTTCGGGCTGCAACAGGTAAGTTTGAAGAGACACAAACATTCAGTCCACGGTAGGTGGTTAAACTCAGTTATCATAATACTATCGAGTAGTAGTTGCTATGGTTTGAACGTTTGTCCCCTCCAAAATTCCTTGATATTTAATTATCTTTGTAACAGTATTAAAAGGTGATATTTTTAAAGGGATGATTAGGCCATGAGGGCACCATCCTCATGGATGGGTGCCTTTATAAAAGGCCACGTTCACTCCTTTTTTTTTTTTTCACTCCTTTTTTTTAGTTCTCTTTCCCTTTTGCCATAAAATGACCCCTTCTGCCATGGGATGACAGCCCCACAATTGTAAATTTCCCAGCATCCAGAACTATGAGCCAATAATTTCCTGTTCATTGTAAATTACCTAGTCTCTGGTATTCTGTCACAGCAGCAAGATGTGGGCTAAGACAGCAATGTTATATTTAATAATGATGCATTTAAAAATTCTTTTGAGATATTTATTTTAGTGGTATATAGTTACGTGCTTATTTGTAGTCAAACTCAGAAATGACATTTATTCTTTGGATATGTTAAAAGAGGATATCAAAGTATTATGACCTACTGTTAATTTTTGGAACCAGAAGCTATGGTTTTCATTATATTTTTTAAAAGTGCTGTAGCCATCAATAAGAAAGGACCTTTACTTTGTCAAACACATAAACCTCTCAGATTTCTTTTTGATTTTGAGATAGAGTCTCTCTTTGTCACCCTCAGTACAGTGCCATGGCATCATCGCTTTCAGCAACCTCAGACTCCTGGGCTCAAGTGATTCTCTTGTCTCAGCTACTCAAGTAGCTGGGACTACAGGTGCCCACCACACTGCCTGGCTATTTTTTAGAGAAGGGGGTTCTCACATTTGCTCAGGCTGGTCTTGAACCTGTGAGTTCAGGCAATCTACCTGCGTTAGCCTCCCAGAATGCTAGTATTACAGGCTTGAGTCACCACGTCCGGTCAATCTCCCAGATTAAAAGCAATATTAAGCACTTTTGTTTTGAGATTACTATCGTCGTTCGATGAGGCAAATGAAAGAGCAAACTTTGTAGATCATATTTACTTTTCAGTATAGTCTCTAAATAAGAATCAGGTTTGGCTGAAGAAAGCCAAGAAGCTTTTCCCTAGGGTGTTCTTTAAAAAGTTGTAAGGGTATTTTTCAATGACTGTCCTTAATACAGTAGTTGTAAAACTAGTGGAGTATAATGATTCTTAACCCTTTTGATGCCTTGGACATTTTTCAGATTTAATCTAATGGATTTTTGAAGTTGTCTGGGTAGTCCAGGAGTCAGTGAGTCAAGTTAGTATTTTTGTTGTTGTTTAACAGGATGATACAAAAAAACAGAAAATCCTGAGCTTTTTCTTCATCAAAAGTAAATACATACATTATATTACGAATATTTTTCATTTATATTACTACAGTGGTACCTTTTTTCTAACATGAATACGGCTACTTGTCTTTGATTAACAGCTAACTGAGTGCCTTAAGCACAGAGTATGCTAAACTGGCTAAACACTAATACTTGCAGGACTTCTTAAATTGTAATGTGCAAATGGATCCCCCAAGGGTATTTTTAAATTGCCCCTTCTGGGTTTCAGATGCTGTTCATCCTGCAATTCTGCAATTCTAAGGGTGATGCAGACATTAGTCCAGACCCCACTTTGAGAAAGAAGCCTTCACAAGGCCCAAGGCACAGTTGTTTCTTTATACAACTTACAAAACCTTAATTGATGAAATAACATTACCATAGTGTTCTCTACGGTTGTTTTGATGATTGATGAAATAACATTTAAAGGGACTGGCACAGGATAGTTTTAAAAATGATAAAGCCTAATAATTGGAAAAACCAGAGACATTATCTATTATGGTTAATTCCGTGTAGCTGAACTTACCCAGGGCAGAATATTTGAAGAGCTCATTAGGATAGAATAGGCATGTCGGCATGAATTTATTCACAATATTAAACTGGAGAGATGTGGGACTTTACTTCAAAGGTGGGAGGAAATTTGTCAGTGGCTTTCCAGTCATGGTGAAGACAGAGGAAAAGCAATAATTTTATCCAACGAAATTAAATTCTGGGAAGTTAATGAGGATATTTTTGCAATAATAAAGATCTGACGTGATGAGGGCATACGGGCAATGCTGGAATTGATGAAAAGGTGGGAAGCAAGAGATCAACACTTATTAAGTGCCCACTTCCCATCAGATGCTATGCTTTCCATTACAGTGGTTGCATGTCAAAGCTGTCTTGGAGACTCAAAATATATTCACGTATGTCCATGCCTCCCCAGATCACACCAGAATCCACGCGAGAGGGACAAAGCAGATCTTTTCAAAAGGTCTTTACGTGACAGGGGCACCACTGTTTGCCTGTATGATGTCCTTTCCCCAGAGCTCTTACTGGGAGACTCCCATTCTTTTCTTTCCCTGATCTCCTCCTCTAGTCGACTCATCCTCATGGAATGCTCCCCTAGGAAGCGATAGATCCATGTTTGGGGCAGACACCCTGTGCTCTGCTTCCCTGACAGTCTTCTCGTCTTATTCTCAAAGTCCAGATTCAAAGAAAAGAAATTGTAAATTATCTGTCCTTTCTCTTTACCTCTCTGCCTCACCTAATTCTAAGGGAATGTAGATGCCTTTTCTTCTTGAGAAAATGGTCAGGAACTCGAGAAACAAAAGAGATGCACAGTTCAATACACAAAGATCCTTTCTTGTTCCAATAAATGGCCTGAGTCAGGCTAGAATTCTAGGTCTAACTGTGTCCCAAGCACATGTTATTTCCACTATATCCTGCTGCCAAGTATGACAAGCTATCCAGGAAAGAGCAATTCAATTAAATTAATAATGCCTTTTGCTTTTCCTTTTCTACAAAAAGAAAGAAAAATCATAACCTCATCTTGCAAGAACTGTACCCTGAAATATTAAAAACTATGATGGAGTAATTGTAGCAACATCTTTCTCTTGAGCTATGAGGCCCTAAACACAGGTCCCACTTTTGTCATGCAGCTCCAAGTCCTCCCTAGTTTGCATTTTTAGTCCAACTTGTATTTTAAAAACATGAACCTCGCTCTTTCTTGGAAGTCTTCCTCTCCTACTTCTGCCTTTTCAAAGGTTCTCTGGTGCCTCTAAGTTGTCGTGACTGGGTGGAACATTCTCCCTTCTAGGAAAGCAAAATTTCTAAAGTTTTCCTGTTTTCTTTTTTAGCATGAAAGAAATAGAACAGTGGAACCCACTCAATTAAATTCCATATTCATTAATAAGTGCATGACTGCTCAGCCCCTTTTCAAAACTGACCTTTCTTCAGTGCTTATATCCTCTTCATCTTTCTTTTAAAGAAGTACAGGTGGGCAGTGTTGCATTATCTGATGAACTTTTGTTTAGAGCTTCTCTAAAATACATCTGTTATGATTTTCCAGGAATAGTGACTGATTCTCAGTCCTAGCTACACATTAGAATCACTTGAGGGCTTAAAAAAATGTTCTTGCTTAGGCCCCTTTAAGTCAGAATCTCTGGAGCGGGACCCTGATATGATTATATTTTTAAATGTCAGGACTGAGAGCTGCTACTTTAGATCACACACTGTTTTGAGATAGAAAATTTATCTTCTTTTTTTTCTGAGAGAACAAAACAAAACAAAAACAAATATACACAATTTAAAAACATAGGACATTAGCTTAACCAGAGGGAGCCCTCATAAGATTTGGAAGCCTAGAAGCTGGAGGACTCCCAAGGGGCAAATCTGGAAGTCATGGAATTGGAGGACATGATTCAACCAAGGATGCTTACTCAGCTCCTGGTTGCTGCATTTGTATTCCTCACTTCAGCTGAGTCCCTAAGCCTCAGGAAGTAACTCTTTGAGGGAGAATGGGGACCCAAGACCCCATTCTCGGCAAGGGAAAACACCCTAGAAAAGGGGGGAAACAGAGAAATAAACTGAGTGAGGTGGAATTGAAACAGTTTAGCCAGCATACTTTTAAACTAGCATTTAAATTCCTTGTCTGAGCAGTTCCTGCTTTTACTGGAAGCCTGGCCTGTGAGAGATACAGCTTGCAAATACCCCTGCTGAATCTGTAAGGATTCTGAAGAACAATGGCCATAGCAGAAGTTGTGTGCAAGGCCTGGGAAGGAACATTAACCAGGTCGACCCCCTGCCCAGTCAACAATTAAAGCAAATACCCACAGTGGGGATTTGTATTAGGACCAGGGCAGAGATCAAGGGAACAGCTCAATCCCTGAGATAGGAGCAAGAGAGCTTGTTTCCT
>NW_003852400.1:46098216-46099346 GCF_000181295.1 Otolemur garnettii | reverse complement strand
TTTCTGATTCATTTAATAAAGGGTCCAAAATTTCTAGCTGAACACCTGCCATAGGAGGCCATACACACAGGAAAAGTATGGATATCATGGGCTAGTCTGTAGGTTGGAAATTGAGAGTAGGAACCATGAGACTTGCTCAGACTAATGTTGGTTTTTTTGAGCTCATCACGGACCAACCTGTGCCTCAGTTTCCTCATGGGTCAAAAGATATAGGATCACTTACCATACATACCTCAAAGGTTTTTGTGAAATGGGTAAACATACAGCTAAATACTTCAAAACTATAAAGTCTTATTGGAAGAGAAGTTATTTTTATCACTGTAATTATATATGAATGATGAATTTGGCCCATGTTCTTCTATTTGTTGCCAACTTTTGTGAAAGATTGGAATGTGGAAAGTAAAAATGAGGGAAAAAAATCTCATCACAGTATATTTAATGATATGAGCCCAAAGAAATCTAAGGACAAAAAAATATTAAGAAGTAAAAAAAAAAAGACACTTTATATTTTTATGATGATAAAAATTTGGAAGGGGAGAGAAAGTTTTGTGGATTTTTTTTTAAAATGTTGCTTTCTTTACCACATCTTGATATTCCTCCTTTTAGCAACCCATGAATTGTTTAGGGAAGAAGTGACTGACTTTTAAGTTCCATTCTCTAAACTCCAGAAGGAACTGTTGTTGCTTCTTAAGCCAAAATAAAAATGTAGTCTTTGTCCTTATGACATTCTCTAGGGAAATCTTAGCTCCTCAGCATAACCCCTGAGACATGCCACCAAAAGGCTATTTAGCTGCACTGGAGAAAAAGATCTCAAACTTCCTCTGAGATGCCACGATAATTGCTCATTTCGGATATTTATACATAGAAAGTTTTTATCTTCAAAATAATTTTTTAGAGAAGTATTTTTCAAAGAGACAATTCATATTAAAATTTCTTATCAGAAATGACTTACTGGTTAAAAGGTTAACCTCATATCAAACCAGTCAGGTTTCAAAGATTTTATGACTATTTAAGGAATGCATCACGAACAAGAAAATGATAACACGTAACACGCCCAACATAGATATGTTTTAGGCTGTCAGGAAGAATTGTGCTCCATTTAATTTCTGCCATGGTGACTCTTCTAATCC
>NW_003852400.1:46077917-46097292 GCF_000181295.1 Otolemur garnettii | reverse complement strand
GACTAGAATATTTCTACTTTACTTTTTCTTGGACTTGATAAATGTATAAATCACAAATTAGCTAACAATGTTATTATTTCTTTAATACCATTTTCAAATTATGTTTATCCATTCTTAAAAAGAAAAATTCCTTGAAGTACCATTATTCTAGGTGCTTAGGTAAGTTTGTTTGTTTGTTTGTTTTTGAGACAGTCTCACTATGTCACCCTCAGTAATGTGCCATGGCATCACAGCTCACAGCAACCTAAAACTCTTGGGCTTAAGTAATTCTCTTGCCTCAGCCTCCCAGTAGCTGGGACTACAGGTGCCTGCCGCAATGCCTGGCTATTTTTTCATTATTGTTGTCATTGTTGTTTAGCAGGCCCTGGTCGGGTTCGAACCCACCAGCCCTAGTGCATGTGGCTGGTGCCCCAAATACTGAGCTATGGGCACCTAGCCTTAGGTAGGTTTTTCAACCATTTCGGTTATAGTTAATCCTGGAACATTTCTCTCTATCTTACTTATATTCTTCCTTTCCCTACAATAGAAAGATAATGTTTAAAAAATGTGGTATGTATACACAATGGAATATTACTCAGCTACAAAAAACAATTAAATTCTTTTAAATTTGCAATATAGATGTAACTAGAGAAATTATATTAAGTGAAATAAACCAACACAAAGAGACAAATGTCTCATGCTGTCCCTTGTATGTGGGAGCTTAAAACTACAACAATTCATTTCATGAAGACAGAGAGAATGATGGTTACCAGAGACTGGGAAGAGTAGCGGGGAAGGGAGATAAAGTGGGGATGGTTAACGGGTGCAAAGATTCAGTAAGATAGAATAAAGAAGGTTTAATATTTAACTCCAAGTGAATAGCTGTTACTGACAAAGAAAAAAATCTGACGTTTGATAGCAATACCATAAGTTATACCTTAAAATAACTGAAAGAATAGAATTGAAAGGTTCCTAACAGAGAAATGCTAAATGCTTGAGGTGATGGATACTCCCCTTACCTTGATTTGATTATTACACATTAGGCCTGTATCAAAACATTACATACACCCCATAAATACATACAACTAAATACATACAACTATTATGTGTTCATAATAATTAAAAATTTTAAAAAATTATAATAATGCTTATTCCACACTAAGAAACATGTACTATCCTGGATTTCTGTTATGAGATCATTTTGTGTGAAATCACAAAATGTTAATAATACCTAACAAAAGCATACTTAAAGTTACTGATAAAAAAATAAAATAAATAAATAAAAGGTGACTGAACAGCTTTCATCACTGATCTAATTCAACTTTCATGAGTTTCCTCTCGGCACCAAGCCAATAAATATTAAACAGCACATGTTAAATAGCGAAACATTATGAAGATCATGCACTCAAATTGCCACTGTGTTCTCTTTGCCACCTTTTCCATCCAATTTTCTATAATGTGGTTTACTTTTCAGGATCATTTGTCTACCAAACCTTAGGCATAGCTTTGCTTTCAAAATGCTGATATCCCAGAGAGCCTGTATTTCCCAGAAGGTAATTCTAGTTCTTTCCTTTTATGTTTAATATGATTATTTGTCAAAATAATGAGTCCATTCTTCCATATCCCAGTTTGCTACTCCTTAATTTTAGTTTAGGTACATTTAGAAATTGTTTTGCTCATTCTCTATATCCTTCTCCTGGGCAAATGCTTTTCCCCTTACCTAGGAATTTCCTGTGGACTTTATCTACTAGTTATGTAAACACGTTCATGTGCCAAGTCTGCCTCGTCCTAGTTCTAGTTTCAGCAGCCCAGTAAAGATGCTCATCCACAATCTGACCATTTCTCACATCCATAGAATGACCACCCCTACTATGTTTTTTTTAATTAAATCATAGCTGTGTACATTAATGCATTTATGGGGTACAAAGTATTGGTTTTATATGCAGTTCGAAATACTTTCATCAAACTGGTTAACATAGCCTTTTTTTTATGTGTATTTATTTTCTATTCAGTCTTTTCCCCTGGGGAAGGAGGAAGCAGAAATGTGGCTTGGAGCAGGGAGGAGGAGGTGATGGAGACTTGGGAAAGGGAGGCTAGGACTGAAGAGTGGAAGGAAGGGGTGAGGCAATCCTGGAGAATGACTGCTTCTTCTGAACCTATTACTAGAAGCATCACCTTTCTGAAGGTTCTGAAGACAAAGGGAAGACAAAGATATTGGGGGAAGCACTGTGACCCTGGTGACTGAAACTTCAGTCTGCTCCACTGGAGAGCTGCGTAGAAAAGATAATCAAGAAATGACGTTCAGCACTGAATTCTTCACCTTTCTGGAGGATTCTTCCTTTCATACCCCTAGCCCACCTTCAACTCAGGGGAATGCCCTGGCTATATATCTGATCCCCTGTGAGATCTTATCTCCAGCCTTTCATTTTCTCTCTTCTTTGTATTGAAACTCAAAACCAAACACTATAACATTCTTACACTGAATTGGCATAATCGTCAATCCATGTCTTCATAGCCTGATGGTGACTGAAAACTGCATAAAGTTAGCATTGTTTTTCTATTGAATTATCAAAGTTGTTTATATCAACAGACACGGCTATCTTCTGAAGCTCTCAGGAGAATTAATTTGAGTTGTTTCTATAGCTATGAAAAAGTAATATCCTCACTGAGTCTAAAGAACTGAAAAGGAAAAAAGTAGCGCTGCTCTTAGTCAGGTTGGGAGGACAAATGTGAACAAAGCCAGCTGCAAAGTTAACAGGAAACTGTTTCTTCCAAAGCTCTACACTAGCTGTAAAAAGTGATCCTAAATTCCTCCTTGTGTGGCAACTGCTGTGTTACCTATGACACCCACAAACCTACTTTGCTACAACCATCTCCACAACTACAAATATCTAGTTGCTAAAGCAGCCGCATCTCATGACAGCACCCGACCCCTATTAATTCCTGCTTCTCCTAACCTTATTGCAGAAACAACATCCTGCCCAGAACTGGTCTCTCTTCCCTTATTGCTTCTCCAGAATCCTGTAGGAAACTTTACCAAAGCTTACCAAAGATGGCTCCCCTTTGGGTCTCAAAAAAAAGAAATAGTATATATGTTAACTAGCTTGACTTAGCCATTTTGCAATGTATGCGTATTGCAAAACATGGTCACAATAGATATTTACAACTTGTCTTTGTCAATTAAAAAAATTTAAAAATTCGATTGAATAATGATAACTCTTCTAAAACTCACGAGACTTTGGCTATGAAGAAATAAGTCTTTATCTAGTGTTTAGTTTCTTAACAAGTTTAGGTAAAACGTCAAGCCCTTTATCTCCTTGGCAAGTACTAGGTAAGAACATTTGCTTGCCTTCACTCTTCCAATAGACCTCGTGGTAAATTTCTACTGGGAATGTTTGATTCAGCCGAGTGTTCCAGGGATGGCCTATTTCTATCATCACTATTTTGTTCCATAGCTTGATGGTATTTATTTCTACTTTAGTCCAACGCATTGCAGCTTCAAGATGTGTTTTATATTTCATAGGAAAATAATTTCCCATTATCCTATTCTTTTTCCAAATTCTCTGAATTATTTAGACTACAAGCACCCACCACAACACCCGGCTATTTTTTTGTTGCAGTTTGGCTGGGGTCGGGTTCAAACCGGCTACCCTGTTTATATAGGGCCGGCGCCCTACTCACTTAGCCACAGGCACCACCCGGCCATCATACTCCTAACAGACATGGTATTAATTAATTTATATATTTTTAATTCGTGTGTGTTTTTTGTATTTCTAGTAAGTTAGGATTTTACCACTTTATTCAATTACAGTCAGCCCTCCGTGGCCCCGGGTTCCACATCTGGGGAGTTAAATGAATGCAGATCAAAAACATGCAGAAAAAGTGCGCAGGCTCACACCTTTTTTCTTTTTTTTTTTGTAGGGACAGAGTCTCACTTTATCTCCCTCAGTAGAGTACTGTGGCATCACACAGCTCATAGCAGCCTCCAACTCCTAGGCTTAGGTGATTCTCAGCCTCCCAAGTAGCTGGGACTACAGGGGCCTGCCACAACGCCCTGTTGTTTTTTTGTTGCAGTTTGACCGGAGCCGGGTTTGAACCCACCACCCTCAGTATATGGGGCTGGCAGCCCGTGGCTCACACCTTTAATCCTAGTGTTCTGGGAGGCCAAGGACGATGGATTGCCCTGAGCTCACCAGTTCCAGACCAACCCGAGCAAGAGTAAGACCCTGTCTCTAAAAAAAAATAGCCAGGCAACATGGTGGGCACCTATAGTCTCAGCTACTTGGGAGGCTGAGGCAAGAGGATCGTTTGAGTCCAAGAGTTTGAGGCTGCTATGAGCTAGGCACTCTACTACCAGGGAAGCAAAGTGAGACTGTCTCAAAAAAAAAGTCAGAGGGTGGTACCTGTGTCTCAGTGAGTAGGGTGCCAGCCCCATATACTAAGGGTGGTAGGTTCAAACACCACCCCAGCCAAAACTGCAACAAAAAATAGCCGGGCACTATGGCAGGTGCCTGTGGTCCCAGCTACTCAGGAGGCTGAGGCAAGAGAATTGCCTAAGTCCAGGAGCTGGAGGCTGCTGTGAGCTCTCACAGCACAGCACTCTACTGAGGGGAAAAAAAAAATCCAAAATTCTCTTAAGTCTTCTAGGTGATCAATCTTATTATCTAAAGATATTGGCATTATATTACAGTTTCTTAAAAAGTTCTACCTCTATTCCTGTTCCACATTGTGGTAAGCAAAATAACAGCATCCCAAAGATGTTTACATCGTAGTCACTGGAAATTGTGCGTATGTTATGGTAACCGGCTAAAGATATTTAAGGTTACCGGTTAGCTGACCTTGAAAAACGAAAATAACCTGGTTATTCCAATCACATGAATACCTAAAAGCAGAGGACCTTTCTAGGCTTCACAGTGATAGGTCAGAGAGATGAGACATCAGAAGGACTTCACATTACAGGCTTTGGAGATAGAAGAAAGAAGCTATGAACCAAGATATGTGACCTCTAGGAAGCTGGGAAAGTCTTCTCTCGGGCCTCCAGGAAGGGGTGTAGCCCTGCCAACACCTGGATTTCAGGCCATTAGGATCCCTGTTACATTTCTGCCCTAAAGGATTGTAGGATAACTTTGTGTTGTTTTATACCACCAACTTTGAGATAATTTTTTATAACACCAATAAAAAACTATTATGTATGTCTTCTTATATGGACCTGAACAATTTTAAGTAATAATACAAAATTGGGGTGGAGAAAGAGATATTTAGGCTAAAAAAAAATGAGACTACCCTATCTCAACAACAAAAACAAACAAAAAAATGAAACAGGAATTCTCTACTTCATTAAATTAAATTTCTAATATAATTCCATTGGTCTGGTTTCTGCTGATACATTTTACTTCTCTGGTTTGCTTTATTTATTTTTATTCATTAATTTATTGATGTATCATTCTCAAAGAATTATGCAAGGTTACTTTTCACCATTTTTTTTTTTTTGAGACAGAGCCTCAAGCTGTCCCCCTGGGTAGAGTGCCATGGCATCATGCTCACAGCAACCTCCAGCTCCTGGGCTCAAGCGAGTCTCCTGCCTCAGCCTCCCAAGTAGCTGGGACCACAGGCGCCCGCCACAACGCCCGGCTATTTTTTGGTTGCAGCCATTATTGTCGTTTGGCGGGTCTGGGCTGGGGATTCGAATCCGCACCTTAGGTGTATGTGGCTGGCGCCTTAGCCACTTGAGCCACAGGTGCCGAGCCACTCTCTAATTGGTTCTTATTTGAAATCTATCATCTCCTTAAATACTGGAATCTGTTTGCTTACATTTTTCTCATATATACTTTTGGGGGCCTGGGGTCCCAGTTCCCCAAATCCAGTTGACACAAGCTAAAAAGTTCAACGAGGCTCAGAGGTAATTGAAAACAAAAGTGAGTGGTCACTGAAATTAAAACTGAAGCAGCACAGGCAACATGGATAGAAGGCAAAAGTAATCTGCACAAGTTTCAGTGCATAAAAAAGAGAAATTTTATTTAGGAAGAACAAAGAGAATGTTTAGCGTGCTTCCAAATGAAAGCACACGTAGTGAGAACAAGATGGAGTCTCTCAGGCTGGGGTGGACGTGACACAGCTGGTCAGGTCGGTTCAGGTCCTGCCTGACCTTCCCCTCCTGACTCCCATTCTTACTGTTTTATAAATTTAGCTCCCACCTGAAAGATGCCTATCTTGAGTAGTTTAGGTGGATTGATTAGGGGGTTAACTTTTGAATTAGAATATTGTTTGGGGTGATGAGTTATACTGATTATTGCTTACTATGGGTCATAGGTTCTGCCAATTATTGTTTAAGATGAGGGTTAATCTAGTTTTCACTTTGAACTTAAATGTATAAAACTATAAAGTTGGAAATGTAAGAACAGAACAGTCTTGGAGAGGCTACTCTCACTGTTCTCCAGAATCCCAGCCTTCTGACAAATAAATTTTGGTGGACCTGTCCCCATCTCTGCATATTGGCTGACAGTGACAGATGGCCAGACACTCTTCATCCAGTAACACAAAGGAAGTCGGAAGTGGGTCCCTCTCATGATGGAGAAAAGGTGATAAAGAAAGACACAAAGGCTGTGCAGAGGTATAAATACCCTTTTTCTCTTCATTTGAAATTGGCTGTGAGTCTTTTGTTGTTTCTGTTTTTTTATTTTTTTGAGACAAAGTCTTTATTGCCTTTGGTGGAGTACCATGACCTCACAGCTCACAGCAACCTCAAACTCTTGGGCTCAAGCAATTCTCTTGCCTCAGCCTCCCAAGCAGCTGGGACTACAGGCACCTGCCACAACACCCAGCTATTTTTAGAAAACAGGGTCTTCCTCTTGCTCAGGCTGGTCTTAAACTGAGCTCAAGCAATCCACCTGCCTCAGCTTCCCAGAGTGCTAGGATTCCAGGCATAAGCCACTGTGCCCTGCATTTTGGCCGCAAGTGTTTTATTGGCCCCTCTGTGTCTCTAAGCATCATTGCCTTTTTCTATTGGTCTTTGATAACTTCCTCTTTCTATTGGTCACTGGTTACCTAGGTTACCTCATACCCACATTCTTACAGGCCCTCCAGACTTCCTTGTTCAGCAGGCCAGGCTTTCTTTCCACCCCTTGAAACTCCTTTCTTTGTGTCTTTTCTCACATATTATGGCAAGACTTCAGATCTTGTGTCTATTTCTTATTTCCATCTTTTAACATGTCTCATATTTAAACTATATTGCTAAAGATAAAATCTATAATCAGCATATGTAGCTAATGACCTTGACCATTCTTAATTTCTTTCCCTACAGGAGAGTTATGGATAAAGCGAGTATCAGTAGTTGTCCTCTCAGTAGATTTTCCTCCTTCATTTGGTAGTGCATGCTGCTGTTGGGTTGTAAATCTCAATGGCCTGTCCCTTCCAAACTAACAGATAGGAAATAAATCAAGATTCTCTCTCCCCTGAGAATCTCAAACTTAAATAGAATTTTTTGGTGTTCTTGAAGCTGAGTCATTGGCACTCCTGAGACCATCTCTAAAGTTCCTGATTGAAATGTCAGAGTTGTATTCTTTCCTGAGAACTTGGTGTCTTGGTTTTTCTTCTTTGTGTGATCAAAGCAATATCTTCTTTTAAATTTACATCTATATCTATCTATATATTTAATTTGACCAGAGTCAGGTTCTAATGTTTTCAACCAAAGGTCTTATACACAGGGGACAGCAGTCAGGATGATGTATAATATCATCACCTGTTTGTGTGGATTAGAGGCAAAAGTGTTTCTTGGTGTGCTACTTTAGTTAAGAATCTTTTGGGTCTAACATAAGAATGAAACTAAGAAGAAAGAAGAAAATATGTCACATAAGTATGTAAAATACATTAGGATAAGGACAATTTCTAGTGGAATCTCCCCAGTGACTCCATTGCTGCCAAATGTTCTTTCCAATTAACTCCTGTTTTCTCTCAGGCTAAGAGGCTGCAGAATACTTGGAATGGGATAGAACACCCTTCACTTCTTATTTTTGTAAGGTGTCAACAAAACTTTCTCCCAGGTCAGTCCCATATAACTCTCAAATTAATTTAAAGGCTGTAGCATCCAAGAGTCTATGTTGCCTCCATCCAGCAGTCAACTACTAGATAGTAACATATAATGAGAATGTCTTCCACATAATGTGGCTTCATGTTCTACACAGTAAACAGGGTCAAAAAATGAGTGACAATGAGAGCCGTCCTTGGGGGAAAGGCCAGAATGGAATGTTGGCATCAGTCGTGCTAGATTTCATACTGAATATATTGGCTTGAGTTATTTGTGGATGGGAGAACTGGTCTCCAAGCCATTAGATCAACCAGTATCTTGCCACCACCTCCCCTGCTCCAAAATTGAATATTTGTAAACCTAAGTTTTCATCTATCCCTTTACTGAGATGAATTGGTAAGAGGAGCGTTTCAGAGCCCAAACACCTATGCATACAACTCTATTTATGGTGAGGGAAGAAGAAAATAATTTTCTGAAAAGTCACTCAGGCATCTCTGAGGATCTAAAAAAAAGCATAAATAGCTAGCCGCAAGAATGACCGATACTGGACGGCTCAGAGCAGGTGAGAAGCAGCAGTTCATGTTGCTTTTCTAGTTCTGCGGCTAATTGCAGGTGTTTCCCAGTAGTATAGTGTTAAATGTGTGTGCAGTGGACGGGAAAAGGCTTTAGGACAAGGAAAAGTAGGGTACCGGGCAGTCAGAACACCAAGTCCTGACGTCAGGCCCTTACAGCTGTTACACTGCCCGGTCTTGATATAGCGTTTCTTCTCTTAGTTGCATTTCCTTTATTCCTGTGAGATCTCCATTATTGTTTGATTTCACTCTTTTTTCTCCATTTCTGTGATCATTCAATTATATTCTATAATTATGAAAGCTATTTTTATTTTTTGACTCGTGTTTTCTCTTATTATCATAAATAATTTCATTATTCTTCAGAATTTTAAAAATTAAAAAAAGAGTGATTTCTTGTCTGGCATCCCCTAGATATATACTATAGAACCTTCATAGCTGACCACTTCCCTACATTGACCACCTCCTTAAGTTGACCTAATTTTCATAGACTTACATGTGCCACGTGTACGTATCAATGGGGTGGGCCTAATTCCTTATGTTGACCACCTCCAGATATTGACCAGTCTGTTACAGTCCCTTGGGGGGTCAGCTTCTTCTATATACATGTATATAAGAATAGATATATATATATAACTCATACATGACACAAACATATCATATGTTTGTATGAAGCATAAGAAACAGTTAAAAACATCTATGGTGACTATATCTTATTTTTATGAAATAATGTATATATAATAAATTTTTATGCCAGGATCTCAGTCTGCCTGCCAATTCACATAAGATGCAGATGATGTGGGAACAGAGTATAGCAAATGATACCGAAAGAAAGGCAATTAGTCAAATCTAGAATGTGGGAAATTCCGCAAGAGAAAGGACCTAATTTCTTCAACAATCAATGTCATAAACATAAGCAGAGGGAGAAGAAATCATAAACTTAAAAATTTGGTTTATAACCAAATCCTGTTATTTTATTTGAAAACAAACAAACTAACTGGTCAAAGACATTTTTGAGAAAATCAAGGAAGTTATATTAAGGAATAATTATATTAACTTTAATAGGAACAACAATGAATTCATCATTCTATTTTTTTAAAGCCTATCTGTTAGAGATACATTTCTGGTAAATTATAGTGCCACGTGGATTTTGATTTTAACTTCAGTACCACGTCAGCAAACTGTGTGAGCTGGGGATGGGCAGGGTGACTGCTGACAAGACGGACCGAATGTCAATAATTGTTGGACTTGGACGACATGCATAAGAGGTGTGACCCTCCCCGCTTTTGTAAATATTTGAAAATTTCCGTAGCCAGAGTGGTGAGTTTATAGGTGATCTTTCCTTTGCGTTATTTTCTAATTTTTTACTATAATTAATATTAGTTGTGCCACAGGAAAAGTTTTAAGGATTTTAAATGTATGTCTTGTGTTCTAAGCTCATTCCCTTCCCTTTTCTAATAGGAACCTGTTCATCCATGAAACACTACTGACAGTTTTTGAAACTTTTGAGAAATGAATTTTGACATTATCAGACAAGACGCCATCTTCCATCAGAATTTCATTTGAGATCATATTTCTGAAATACTGTGTAGGCATCATAGGTTCATCCATGTACACTATTGTTTGTTATTGGCTCGTTTCTTGCTTTTTTTTCCCTTTCTTTTTTACGATCAGTAATCCAGGCTGCTATAACATATGTACAAATATCTTCTATCTTATATTCTATTTTGGTTACAGTTATTTATTTTGTACCTTTGTTTTTGAGACAGAGTCTCACTCTGGCACCCTTGATAGAGAGCTATGATGTCATCATAGCTCACAGCAACCACAAACCTTTTTTTTTTTTTTTTGTAGAGACAGAGTCTCACTTTATCACCCTTGGTAGAGTGCCGTGGCATCACATAGCTCACAGCAACCTCCAACTCCTGGGCTTAGGTGATTCTCTTTCCTCAGCCTCCCAAGTAGCTGGGACCACAGGCGCCCACCGCAATGCCCAGCTATTTTTTTGTTGCAGTTTGGCTGGGGCCAGGTTTGAATGTACTACCCTTGGTATATGGGGCTGGCGCCCTACTCACTGCAACCTCAAACTCTTGAGCTCAAGAGATCCTCTTGCCTCAATCTCCGGAGTAACTGGGACTATAGACGCCCACCCCCACACTCTGCTAGTTTTTCTAATTTTAGTTGAGACAGGGTCTCACTCTTGTTCAGGTTGCTCTCCAGCTTCTGAGCTCAAGCAATCCATCTGCCTTGACCTCCCAGAGCTCTGGGCTTATAGGTGTGAGCCACAATCAAGCCTGGCTCCATTACTATTACTCGGATTCAGAAGTTATTTCATTTACTTCTGGTTTTATTCTCTTTCCCCTGAGATGCAACTATAATTTCCTTTGAATAACTGCTGTAAGCAGAGAAATTATCCTCAGATAACTTCTTACTTCTCTTCAAAGTATATTTCCCTAGAAATTCGCATGATCTACTCTCAAGAGAAAGCACTGCCTTCTTGAGCAGTTGATGTAAGCACCTTGGCACGTGGGAAATATCGAGGTAATTACAACAATGATTTCCTTTCCCCTCCATTCCCTTGGAGGTCTTTCTCTTACAGCTGCTTCCTCTCGTCTCAGGTCCTATTCTTGTTATCCAGCTCCTATGATCCTAGTTCTCCAGATCTTACGGTCCATTCCACAGGGCCTGTTAACCCTATATCCTCGATCACTTTCCTTTGTTGAATTATTCATATTTCCAGTGCTAGACTTAGATAAAACTTCTCTCCTAAAAAAGAGCTATCATTTCATTGCTCTTTTCTTTATGCATATGGTTTTACTTGCAGATGACAATTTGTCTTCCTTCATGAAACCTCTACCAGCAAAAATCCATTTTCCTTGTATTCTGTTTAAATTCTGCAGCCTCTCCTCACTGCACTGCACACTCTCATGTGACTTTTTAAATTGTATTTTAAACGGTCTTTTGAGCAGAGAGTAGCCAGTTCAGTTCTTTAATTTTCCATTTTATTTGGTGGTTCGAAACTGACCTGATTGTGTCTCTCTCACTTTAGTTATGACTGGTTACTTAGAACCCCTAGAGCCCACAAGGGACCTGTGTTTGCATATCACTATTGCCTTTTCAATGGGCTTTCACATCTGTCTTATTTGTATATAGTTTCAAGACTGTTCCTACTCACTTGCTTTGAATTGTATTAGCCCCAGCCTTGGGAATTTTCTGTTCTGTGATTGCACTTGCCTGTGTGGGCCCTTGGTAACAGCATAGAATTATGCACTGAGTTTTCTCTAAGGCTTTCTCACTCTCTGGAGAACAAATTTTGTTATGTGCCCCCATTATTATGGTAATACTTGCCTTTGGTTCTGTATAGAAGCATCAAAAATGGGCATAACATGTATCCTTTTCAAATAGTATCCTAGGAAGCCTGGTGGATGAATAAAGGAAAAATATAGTTTCTCCAAAACAAATCCACCAAGAAAATCCTGTAAAGAATTATGTTAGCAATCCATGAAGGAGGTAGGCATCAACAGCGAGAATAAAGCAACCGACATGCTTTTACATACAATCTCCCATTGCCTCTCTGTAGCACTCTGACATTTTCTAAACTTTTCACATGCTGTTGTATCTTTTTTTTTCTTTCTCCTTCTAGAAGTTAGTTATGCCCTTATTTTCCAAAAACGAAGCATTTTTTGTTTATTGTTTTTGTTTTTCCCCCACAGCATGTGTTAGGAGGAAGCAGAGGAACTATTTTGGCTCTGTGGTGATACAGCTAAAATCTCTCCATGTCTGCTCCTCAAACCTGCAGAGTCAACAGGCAGCAACACGTGGGTACCCCCAGCACCTGGTGTGCTGGCTACTACGTGCAGGTGTCCACAGAGTGCAGCTCAATGAAGAAAGGGAACATCTTGACTTTTTATGGCCTATCTCCTTTCCGCTCTTTCTTACAGATTCCATCTTCTTCTGCAGTTTGTTCTTCTACCTGCCTAGGTAATTTGCTGGTCTCTGTTAAACCCATTTAGACTGTTTTGCCCTTGACTCACCGTGCATTGATCCCCAGGACAGTACCCAAGAGAGGCTGGAAACTTTGCAAATGAAGTGGTAAGGAAAAAGAGACATTAAGCAATTTACCCCAAATCATGAAATAATTAGATGACACGTGTTGGACTAGAACTCAAGTCTCTGGCTGAGAATTCAGTGCTTTTTTTCATTTAAACCACGTTACTTCATGAAAGTAGATCAGTGAGAAAATAAAAATTCCCAAAGGGCCGTGTGACTGATTAAAAACATGGAAACAGATCTATTGCACAGAAAGCACTTGACCAGATGTCAGCCTGGTCTCCTCGTGTTTTGTTTATAATTTACTTTACTTGGGCAACAGGAGGTAACACAACAACTGTCAGAATGAATTTAGGCCACAGCTTTATGTTGCTGAATGTGTTGAGTCATTTCCCTTAGTTCACATTCCTACTTCACTTTATCTTCTCAGTCATTATCATGGCTTTTATCCCTTTTTTATTTTGACAGTTAGGATTTTTTAGCCTTATCCAAATGAAATATTGATTCTCACTTATGACTCCTTAATCCTTCCCCCAATAGAATCAGCTACTTATTCGATACAATAGGTAGACCAGTAGGGTTAAAAATGCTTTTATAATAAACTAATAGCAGGGCACAGTGGCACATGCACCTGTAGAGAGGCTGAGGCGGGAGCATCACTTGAGCTCAGGAGTTCAAGGCCAGTCTCGGCAAAATAGCGAGACCATCCCCCAGCCCCAAGCACCCCTCCCCCATGTTCCAAAACAAAAACAGAAACAAAGACATTGTAAAGCTGTTTACAAAAACATCAATTAATTCACAGAAAATAGAAACTGAAACTGGAAATGATTTCATCACCTTCTCTAATGTGTGCTTAGCTCTTTTGTTGAAAAGCCATTTTTAGGCTCAGTGCCTGTGGCTCAAGTGGCTAACGTGCCAGCGACATACACCTAAGGTGACAGGTTCGAATCCAGCCTGGGCCTGCCAAAACAACAATGACAGCTGAAACCAAAAAATAGCTGGACGTTGTGGGGGGCGCCTGTGTTCCCAGCTACTTGGGAGGCTAAGGCAGGAGACTCGCTTGAGCCCAGGAGTTGGAGGTTGCTGTGAGTTGTGATGCCACAGCACTCTACCAAGGGGGACAGCTTGAGGCTCTGTCTCAAAAAAAAAAAAAGCCATTTTTAAAAAGAGCCTTACTATTCAGGTGAGAGAAAAAACAGCCAAATCATTAACTTAGTTGGTAGATGTTAATTCCTGGTCTTCAACTATTTTTTATATTCTTTTATAACATGGTCATTATTTCCTGAGGCCTATATAATATTGTATTTAACTAACTCCCCAATATGTAAATGCTATGTGATATTTTTGTTATTTATTATTCCTTGATTTTAATCTTTTATTTGATTAAAATCTCAGTTTCTTTTTTGTGTATGAATATTATTAGCAATCTAAAAATGGCATTCATCAATGAACAGGATGAGTCAACCTGGGAACTAGAGAATGGGGTAGTCACTATCAGAGAACTGGTTTAGAACTAGAATGGGCCTACCCAGATAAAAGGAAGTCAGGCAGGGCTGCAGTGTGAAAATATTAGAGAAGCTTAATGGAAGGCTTAATATGGTTTATTTTTACACTTGTTTATTTTGCCTCTTGTTCCTGCTTGAATGCCCTCTGTCATTTATTATAACTGGATTTATTGTTCCAATAAGGTTGTACCTGGAGTTTTGACTATAGTCAGAACAAACAAATCACTGGATCTAACTGAAACTTTGACATCCGACATAACAGGGATTCATGCACAGATGTGCCCCATCTCAAGTTCTCCATCCCCAATCCATCTAGCTGGACCTTTCTAAAGGTCCTCTGAGGTCAACATAATTTAATAAGGTTTTAACTGAAGGTTGGCCTTGACATTCAGTGACCTTCAGGCATATTTGCAACCAAGATTCCCCTGAATGATTACCTCTTCCGTGAGTCACTCAGCCTGCCTCACATTTCCCAGCAGTGCTCACATTCTGATTAACCATGGATTCCTATAAACCCAGCTCTTCCCAGCACTTACGATTCCAATAACCTGTATTATTTGATTCGCGTAATCAATGCCGTCTCCTCTCCTGGCTTTATGATTTTGCTCAAACTGCATCTACTTTGGAACATCCATCTGTATCCACTCTGTTTTCCACTTCATCATTCCATCATTCCCACACTTTACACATGATCCATCATCAGAACTAATCTTAGCTGACTCTCCTCCAAAAGCTTTTCCTGAACTTCTCCTGAAATAACATTTTTCTCTGCTAACTTACCATTTATCTTATGTTAGTCTATGGCTTCTCTAACTGTCATGAAGTGAAATTGATGGGGAGAAGATGGAACTTGCAAAGAAATCTGCCCTTTAAAACAGCCCCTGGGGGGCATAGGCCTGGCTGGAGGTGATGCAAGGTCTTTCTAGGTGATGATTTTAGAAACTGAAGTCTGCAACAACCAAAACACAGCATGAGCCCAGACAAGCTGTCAGAGAAGGGCCTAAAACTAGGTCTATCAACTAGTAGGTGAATGAATTGGGGGAATTGTGTTAGTAAATAGAGGAAGATTGTCCGCCGAAGGAAGGGCAGGCAGAGATGCTGTGCAAACCTATTGAGGAAAGATGGCTAAGAAATAATCCCTCTGCTGAAAGAGTAAACCTGTTACTGAGATGCTGAATCCTATATAGGGCTTTAAACAACTAAAGAAGATTTTAATTCTTCTTACAGATGACAAACAGAGAACAATTTATTGGTACGGGATGAATTTCAGGTCTTTCACTAAGAAGGCGAGCACAGAAATATCTCTTCTATTGCAAGTAAACAGTGGAGCACTAAACTCCAAATACAGCTGCAGGTACCGTCTCCTGCTGATTTGTGTGTATGGGTCAGGAAAGAAAAGCTCAGAGGCAAAACGTACAGAAAAAAGCAGAGGGTGGCATTTACTTGTGAAAAAGCAAAATGTAGGAAAATCAAATCTCAGAAAAAAGAAAACTGGCCTAACAAATTTCAAAAGTAGAACACTTTTTTTTCTTTTTTGAGACAGAAAAAGTCTCACTTGGTCACCCTAGGTAGAGTGCTGTGGCATAATGGCTCCCAGCAGCCTCAAACTCCTGGGCTCAAGCAATCCCCTGGCCTCAGCCTCTCAGGTAGCTGGGACTCCAGGCATCAGGCACCCACCACCACACCTGGCTGATCTGGTTAATTTTCAGAGATGGAGAGTTGCTCTTGCTCAGGCTGGTGAGCTCACGCAATCTGCCTTCCTCGGTCTCCCAGATTGCTGGAATTACAGGCGTGAGCCACTGCACCTGGCCTAGAACACTTTTTTTAACCAAACAATATTATGAAGATTACCGAGTTTACACTAGTCTCTTTGTAGTAGAAAAAAACACTATTATCACGGTTACCAAATTCACGAAGTTCATGACATATTTTCAGACAATACGTAACAATTCAAAATCAGGGGTCAAGTCATTTTAATTAAGGAGTTAGCAACTTCCAGGAAATGCTCAAGGTATTTTTAGTTATTTGGAGGACCACAGGTAGATAGACACCTTTATATTTTTTATTTATATCAGAGCAGAGAGTTCTATTTCTTTCTTTAGCAGTGGGACTTGATGTATCAGCTTACAATGATGTCAGAGCCCGATGTCACTTCTGGTGTCACTCTCTGTCTTGGGGTCATGTCTCCTCTCCTGTAAGTTATGTCTACCTACCTACCTTTGCTTAACAATTTCCTCAATCACAACTATGATTTTGTATTTTACTTTGAGCCATTTTACTTCTTTAGGTGAAATAAGAAGTGTTGATTAACATGTAATAAACTCTTTGTATTTTTTTATTTATTTCTTCTTATATTTTTTAACAGAACAATATGATACACATTAACGCTTACAAGTTTGTGTCTGTAGACTTGTCCATCTCTTATAGTTTTAATTTATTTTTATGTGTTTATTAGCTCAGTCAAGAGTAAACCAAACTATCCAATTCACCTCTATCTCATTTCATCTTCAGTATTTGTAATTTAAGGGTGTCCTTTTTTTTAATTAATTGATTTATTTATTTAGAGACAGAGTTTCATTTTGTTGCCCTCAGTAGAGTGCAGTGGCGTCACAGCTCACAGCAACCTCTAGCTCTTGGTCTTAGGTGATTCTCTTGCCTCAGCCTTCTGAATAGCTGGGACTAAAGGTACCTGCCACAATGCCACAATACCACACTATTTTTTTGTTGCAGTTTGGCAGGGGCCGGATTCAAACCCGCCACCCTCGGTATATGGGGCTGGCGCCCTACTTACTGAGCCACAGGTGCTGCCCTTAAGGGTGTCCTTTTTCAAAAAGATATCCACATTTCTCAGTGTCCCTGCTCTGCCAAGAGGGAATATTCTCTCTCACTTCCATGACTGAGATTACTGAATCCACAGAGCAAGTACTAGGTCAATTTCCTGAAAGACTGTTATAACTTGTGAGTATAAAAGATAGAACTTATTTTATTACTGGAATCATCTTGTTTAATTGAATGGAATTTGTTGCACAGTTAGATGAAAATTTTGGTTTTTCCAATTATATTCAGATAGAAGGGAGGACTGATTCTGATGGAACCAGCACAAATAACTACATGATCATAAAAAGTACAGGCTTTTATTAAAGGTAACTTTGTATAATAACTAAGAGTGTTGAATAGACAAAACCAAATGTTATGTCACAATTTTTTTTAATTATTATTTATATGTTTTTATTGGCAGGTTATCAGCTTTGAATTTGTATTAGGAATTTCTAAAAAATACATTTTTTTTTGAGACAGAGTCTTACTCTGTTGCCCAGGCTAGTGTGCCATGGCTCAGCCTAGGTCATAGCAAACTCTAACTCTTGGGATTAAGCAAGCCTTTTGCCTCAGCCTCCCAAGTAGCTGCGACTACAGGTGCCCACCACAATGCCTGGTTAATTTTGTTATTTTTAGTGGAGATGGGATTTTGCTCTTCTCAAACTTCTGAGCTCAAGACATCCTTGGCCTCCTAGAGTGATAGGATTATAGGCATCAGCCACTGTACCAGGACTCTACAAAATAATTTTTTCTCAACACTAAGGATTCAGATTCAGAGTGTTTTATTTAGTTTTTACAAATTTAATCTCTCTCTTTTTTTTTGTAGAGACAAGAGTCTCACTTTATTGCCCTCGGTAGAGTGCCGTGGCATCACTGCTTATAGTAATCTCCAGTTCTTAAGGCTTAGGCGATTCTCTTGCCTCAGCCTCCCAAGTAGCTGGGACTACAGGCACCCGCAACAACACCTGGCTATTTTTTTGTTGCAGTTTGGCCAGGGCTGGGTTTGAACCCGCCATCCTCCGTGTATGAGGCCGGTGCCCTACCTACCAAGGCGCAGGCACCACCCAAATGTGTTGCCCTTTTTTTTTATATGGCTGGGGGCAGGGTTTGAACTGGCCACCTCCTGTATATGGGACTGGCACCCTACTCCTTCGAGCCACAGGTGCCACCCCAAATTTAATCTCTTAAATTGAAGGTTAGAGATCGATTAGGAAGAAGAAAGGGTTCTCCCAGGTTCATTAAAATAGAAAATTAAACTAAGTATAGTTAAAACGCTTAATTGAGTCCTTTTCATCCTAAGTAATGACTTCTTGTTTGCTAATCTTCACTTGAGCCGTCTGCTTTTATGAACTCATCTGATTCTACATTATGAGTATCTTGGAAATGCTGACTCATTCCCTTAGTATAGTTGGAATATTGTTTGTGGGGACAAGGTCAGCCTATTCTGGGAGGCCTATATCCGTGAGTCAATTTCCTGTGGTATCAATAGTATCAACAGTGACTGGTACAGTTTTAGTGAAGCTTTTTAGATACTTCTTCCAGATGACTCAACTTCTGATTGGTTCTTGTAGAGAGATGGGTAGATAGGTTTAAAGGGAAAGGAGATGCTGTCAATAACAAACCTGAAAGGTTTGGTTAATTTTTTTGTCACAGCAACATCACAGGGGAGGGCAGTGGGTTTCTCTGCCCAGGTATGCTAACTACATACTCATCGGATAAAGCTTTAATCAGCGGTTAAAGAGAAAGAACATAGGCAGGATAATGAGAGCATTCTGATTTAATTTATCCTGTAGATATTATTGTTATCATTAGTTGAAAAGTTTATTTTTTAAAATCAATTGGTTTATTTTACCAGTCTTTGTTTACGAATATGTAAATACACTTCAATCCAACCTGAAAAATGCACAACTGTTGCAACATAGCCACAGTAATCATACATAATTGCTACATTTAATTAATTCGACTATTTTAACATGCTATTTTTTCATATTGGAGTCTTGAAAAACAGAGCCACTCCTATTATAGTATTGCACTAATTATTAATAAATACCTGGAGAATGTGAAACATTAATTTTGTTTCTATCATGTCCCCTTGCTGATAGCTAGGGAGAGGATCTTTGGGGTTGCTGGGTAGTCGTCTGGGAAACCCAGATATGCTATATCCACTAAAGAATAGTTTACTGACTCAGTGCCTGTAGCTCAGAGACTAGAGTGCCAGCCACATACACTGGGGCTGGAGGGTTTGAACCCTGCCTAGCCCTACCAAACAACAATGACAACTACAACAACAAAATAGCAAGGCATTGTGGTGGGCACCTGTGGTCCTAGCTACTTGGGAGGTTGAGGCAAGAGAATCACATAAGCCCAAGAGTTGGAAGTTGCTGTGAGCTGTGATGCCACATCACTCTACCCACGGTGACATAGTGAGACTC
>NW_003852400.1:46050645-46077645 GCF_000181295.1 Otolemur garnettii | reverse complement strand
AAAAAAAAAAAAAAAAGAATAGTTTAATAGTTTTAATGGTTTTATTATTAAAATAGTCTTATTATAAGAATAATCTCAGTAGTTTCAGTATTTTATATTTGAAGGTTTGAGGGGAACATGGTATGAAAAAAAAGGCATGGGTGGCACCTGTGGCTCAAGGAGTAGAGCACAAGCCCCATATACTGGAGGTGGTGGGTTCAAACCCAGCCCCAGCTCCAGCCCAGCCCAAAACGGCAAAAAAAAAAAAAAAAAAAAGAAAGAAAGAAAGAAAAGAAAAGAAAAGAAAAAAGAAAACAATAGCACAAGAAGAGGTCACAGTCATGATGGGTATGCCATCAGTCTACCATGGACAGGCCACAAGGTCCACATGTCATCCCAGGATATAGGCTGTGGTGAGTTCCTCCCTAGGTAAGCACGTCTTTCTAAAGAGTAAGAATCAGGGCCCCAGGGCTCCTGCCTTCCCTATCCAAGCCTTTAGTGGTACACTTGAATCCACTTTCCCCTTGAATTTGGGCCTAGAGTTCAGCCCCAGGGCTCATAGCCATGGGGGAAATTTGAGAGCCATTCTTTGAAAGAAAAAAATTAAGCAAAATATACATTTTCCCAAAGTCTTAAGTTTGATTGTAGCCTAGGTACCATGTGAGTTTCTAGCAGAAATAGTGGAAACTTAGGCCAATATCAGCCAGCCACTTCCCAGGGTTTGTGTTTCTGAGCTTGCAATATAACGATAGTAATCACACATAATTGCTACATTTAATTAATTTGACTATTTTAATATGTTGGTTTTTCTCATGTTGTACTCTTGAATAGAGTGGTTCCTATTATAGTGTTGCACTAATTATTAATAAATAACTGGAGAATGTAAAACATTAATTTTATTTCTAATATATCTTCTTGCTGATAGCTAGGAAGAGCTATTCATCATTTAGTTGGAAATTACAAGTAAATACGTCCCTGCATTAAAATGCATGCTCTGATCTACAGGTCTCCTGGAGACTAAGAACAGAAGATAGGGCATCAGCAGATCAGGATGAAAGCTTATTATCCTGACTGATCAAGAAATCTAGAGCTTCCCCTTTTGTCTTTGTAAGAATAACAATCTTTCTGATTATGAAGTACAATGTCCTTTATAAATTAAAATACAGAAGATATAAGAACTTTCATTTGTATGAGAGTTGTTGCCCAAGGATTCTAGGTGCTCCTTTTTCTGTATGTAAGAATTAAATTAGACTTCAATTCTAATGTGATGAAGTGATCAAGTAATGAAGCTTCTTGCGGGGAGCAAGAAAGACAAAAAGACTTCCTGAAAATTATTTATTATGAAGAAGGAATTTTCAATATGTCACAAATTACACTACAGAAGTATCACACAGAATTCGCAAAGACTTAGTACATTAAGTCTCAAATCAACAATGATAAGTATATCAACTCAAAAATATTCTTTGTTGATATCTTTCAGAACATAGGAAATAATGTTCTGGCTTCCAATTTTTTTATTTTCTAGTCAATGGCAGAAAATAATCCTCACCAATCTGAAAATTAAATTTACAGTAGCAGTATTATTAGTAATAGTAGTTATTAGCAGAAAAATTTTCTATATCTTCATTAAATGGAATATTCCATGCATCACTTAATTCTCCCCAAATAGAAGAGGGCAATTAAAGCTTTCATACACTCTTTCATTAATGGCCCACAATGATATCAAAGGAGAATGGTCGTGTATGTAAATACTTAAAGTTGGTGAACCACTCTTGTATGGAGAACTTGACTTACATGGAAACTTGACTAAAGTAGATGCTAAAGTTTTGCTAACAGCAGACTAGACTGGTTCATCATTTTATCACAAAGAAAATACAAATACCAACACTTCTTCTTTTAGAAGAAGTCCATTTAACAAATTTCACTAAAAGGCTTGGCGCCTATGGCTCAAGTGGCTAAGGCGCCAGCCACGTACACCCAAGGCGGCGGGTTTGAATCCAGCCTGGGCCCACCAAACAACAATGACGGCTGCAACCAAAAAAATGGCCAGGCGTTGTGGTGGGCGCCTGTGGTCCCAGCTACTTGGGAGGCTGAGGCAGGAGACTCGCTTGAGCCCAGGAGTTGGAAGCTGCTGTGAGCTGTGATGCCACGGCATTCTACCCAGGGGAACAGCTTGAGGCTCCTGTCTCAAAAAAAAAAAAAAAAATTGCACTAAAAGACTTAAAAGTCCTTTTCTATTTTATACATGAACATTAATATTGAGTCAACTTAATAAAAAAATTATAAACATGTTATTGCTCATTTAAATTCATTATTTGCAGATATTATAAACTACATTAAATAAAGTCTACTTTCCTCTAATATTCTATAATTATTATATACCCTCAAATTTATATTTTAAAATCTAATTTTATATTGTAGCACAACCATACAGTTTACCATTGAGACTAAATTATTCCCTATTTCCTTGATAAGCAAAAACCCACTAATTACTTTGCATGTAATCTTCTCAATACTCATACTGACTTAATTTCTTAAATTAGCAAAAATAAGTATATGCATTAATAGGAGGTAAAGGTATTTGTACATTCTGTTCATTTCCAATTTAATAATCACCTTATAATGTATAAAAATAAAAAGCACAGATATGTTTAAAATGTTAATAGAGCACATAAAGATTATTCATTAATGAATTATCTCAATGAAGTATTAGCCAAGTTTTTTTTTGGGGGGGGGCAGAGTTTCATTTTGTCACCCTCAGTAGAGTGCCATGGAGTCATAGCTCATAGCAACTTTAAACTATTGGGCTTAAGCAATTCTCTTGCCTTAGCCTTCCCAGTAGCTGAGACTACTGGTGCTATCACAACATTCAACTATTTCTTTTTCTTTTTTTGTTTCAGTTTGGCCAGGACGGGTTTGAACCTACCACCCTCAGTATATGGGGCTGGAGTCCTACCCACTGGACCACAGGCGCCACCAATGCCCAGCTGTTTTTAGAGGTGGGGTCTCACTCTTAACTGAGGTTGGTCTCAAACTCCTGAGCTCAGGCAATCCACCTGCCTTGGCCTCCCAGAGTGCTAGGATCACAGGTGTGAGCCACTGTGCCCAGCCCATAGAAAACTTCTTAAAGTTAAACTAGTATATTAAATTTCAGTTTAAGCTGGCATGATACAAAAACCCAAAAACTTATATTAATTTTTTTTCTTTTTTTTTTTTTAAACAAAGTATCAAGCTGTTGCCCTAGGTAGAGTACCATGGCATTACAGCTCACAGCAACCTCCAACTCTTGAACTCAAGTGATCCTCTTGCCTTAGTTCTTTTCCTATTTTTAGTAGACACAGGGTGTTGCATTTTGCTTAGGTTGGTCTCAAACTTATAAGCTCAGGAAATCCAGCCACCTCAGCCTCCCACTAGGATTATAGGTGTGAGCCACCACACCTGGCCTAAAATTTTTTCAAATGCAAAATTTGCAAGTTTTCAAACAAGGTATGTGTGGTTCTACTTAGATGATATAATTATTTATAACCCGATCTCAAGTTATAGAAATAAAATGTTTTTAAATTCTAGTTTAATAATTCAATTTGGGGGCGGTGCCTGTGGCTCAGTGAGTAGGGAGCTTGCTCCATATACTGAGGGTGGCAGGTTCTACCCCACCCCCGGTCAAACTGCAACAACAACAAATAAAAAGCTGGGTGTTGTGGTGGGTGCCTATAATCCCAGCTGCTCAGGGGGGCTAAAGCAAGAGAATCACCTAAGCCCAGGAGTTGGAGGTGACAAAGTGAGACTCTGTCTCTAAAATAATAATAATAATGATAATAATTCAATTTGGTTAAGCCATAAAACCAGGAGGCATCATTTAGAAAGCTCTAATTAATTAGGACATTTTATAAGCCAGAACATATACGCCAACAAGAATTCTAACATTGTGATAAAATTACATAGAAAGTATAATTTATTTAAATCAAAATATCAAATCATTTGCATTTTCCAAGGATTTCCTGTGATTACAAATATTGCTGAACTTGTCTATGGCCATATCTCCATGAATGTGCCAAATCTCATCAGACCTATTACTGAAATTTATTTTATTATTTTTTTGTTGTTGTTGTTGCCCTCAGTAGAGTGCTGTGGCATCACAGCTCACAGCAACCTCAAACTCTTGGGTTTAAGTGATTCTCTTGCCTCAGCCTCCCAAGTAGATGGGACTACAGGCACCCGCCACAATGCCCAGCTATTTTTTGGTTGTAGTTGTCAACCTCCAAATAGAACATAGAACCTCCAAATTCACTATCGTTGTTTGGGAGGTCCGGGCTGGGTTCAAACCCACCAGCTCCAGTGTACGTGACTGGTGCCCTAGCCGCTGAGCTACAGGCTCCAAGCCTGAAATTTATTTTAATCAAATAGTGTAATAACCAAGCCCCCAGCCCTTGACCCCCTCCCTAAGACCAATATGGTACAAGCCCCCTACCTTTGAAAAGGAAGCCTATCCTAAGCCTTTTAGTTCCTGCCCTCTCAAGGGTAGAGAAACAGCCTGAAATTGAGGAAGTATGCAGGGAGTGGTTAAGGACGGGAGGGTTGAATTCCAAATAAAGCCCCGGATAAAAAGGTCCTGAGTTGTTCTCGGAAATTTACCCAACACTTGTTTTATACCCCTGAATTATGAGCTAATGTACCCTAAGTAAACATGTACCTCCACCCTGAATTGTGTAAACACCTGTGACATAGCCCATCTTATGATCATGAAGTAATGTACTTGTGATATATCTTGTGATGTATGAATCAATGTGTACCCCTACCCTGCGACCCCGTTCTAACTACTATGATTGGCTTCTGTATTATGCTAGCTTGCTAGTCCCCATGACTGTGCAGAATAATGGTATAAAAAGACTTCTCCCCCGCTATTCGAGGCTTCTGCAGGTGTATCAAAATTATCAATAAATTTCTATTACTTAATTATACCTGAAATGGGGTCCATCCTTCTCTCGTGTCTACCGTCCCATTTCAATAGCAAAACCCTTCACATTTTTTTCTGAATATCAAAATCCTTAGCACTATGTCATTCCTCTCACCTGCCTGTCTTCTTTTTCTCCTTACATTCTTATACAACAACCAAGTCCATTAACTAAATCTCTGGGATGCAGTTCAGCCTGTCACTTGTGTTTATACATGGTATGGAAGTCAATGAAAACAATAAATCCCTCCATAAATTTTAAGGGATTGTTAACCTAATTCTTTAATTTTCTCCAGAAATAGGAAAACTTACAATTGGTTCAAAAGATAGTCACATACATATAATGAAAAGTCATTATCAAATACTAGGCCAATGATGATTTTCTCCCAATTTTATTACATATTTTTGTATGCTAATTATTTATAGTCTTCATCGAGTCAGATTATAGGTTAAATTAGAGATATAATTTTTGAGGTTTAGTAATACTTTATTGTTGACATATTTGACATATACAATATTTCTCACATCTTATTTTGACTCATTTTTATATTTCTATGAGAGTCTCCTGTTTTCTTTAAAGAGAGAGAGAAATTTCCGTACTTGAAACTTTTAGAGTTTTCAAAAGAACACAGAACTCTAAATGAACCAAAATGACAATTCCCACTACACAATGCATTCAGGTTCATTGATGCTTTGTTTAGACAAACCCAGCGAAACCCTCTCAGGAGTCAGAGCTCTCCATTTTTCAAGCCATGCAAGACTGTGTTCAGTAGTCTACCGCAGTGATTCAATTTGAGTGTGCATCAAAAGCACCTTGAAGACTTATTTAGATAGATTCCTTGGCCTTCACGTGGCAGAATGTAACTCAGTAGACAGGGTCAGAGAATTTGCATTTCTAACAAGTTCCCAGGTGATGCTGATGTGACTGACGTGGGAACCACTTCAATAACCTTTCTCTTACAGTGTTCAAAAAATGACCAATTTCTGTGCCCAATTCATGGTAAATGTTTTCTAAGAGAAAAACAGAAAGAGAAGAGAAAATAAGGGAAATAGCCATAATACACAACTAAGAACACATAAAAACAATAAGAGAAGACTTTTATTTTACCCACACAAAGCTTTACGATTGTATCTGTATGTCAGAAGGAAGCACAGAACCTCCAAATTCACTGTCTTTCTTCTTTGTCCCTTTGGTGCAGTTATTCTTTTTCTTTCTTTCTTTTTTTTTTTTTTTTGAGACAGAATCTCACTATGTCAACCTCAGTAAAGTGCCATGGCATCACAGCTCAGGACAACCTCAAACTCTTGGGCTCAAGCAATTCTCCTGCTTCAGCCTCCCCAGTAGTTGGGACTACAGAAGCTATTTTTTTTTAGAGATGAGGGTCTCCCTTCTGCTCAGGCTGGTCTCAAACTCATGAGCTCAGGCAATCTACCCTCCCAAATGCTAGGATTGTAGGCATGAGCTATCGCACTCAGCTTTTAACCCTTATTTTAAATGATTATCAGCATAACTCAGTGACCTATTATAACATTCCAATTCAAAACTTATCTCCTGGCTCAGCACCTGTGGCTCAGCAGCTAGGGCGCCACCCACATACACTGGAGCTGGCATGTTAGATCCCAGCCCAGGGCTGCCAAACAACAATGACAACTACAACCAAAAAATAGCCCAGCATTGTGGCAGAAGCCTGTAGTCCCAGCTACTTGGGAGGCTAAGGCAAGAGAATCGCTTAAGCCCAAGAATTTAAGGTTGCTGTGAGCTGTGATGTCACAGCAATCTACCTAGGGTGACATAATGAGACTCTGTCTCCAAAAAAAAAAAAAAAGTTAATCTCCTAAATCAATCCACCTAAACTATTCAAGATAGACATCTTTAGGGTGGGAGCTAAATTTACAAAACAGTAAGAATGGGAGATAAAATGTGAAGGTCACTTAGGATCCAAATCCATCAGACCAGGAGTGTCGTGCTGGCCACAGCCTGCCTGACTCCATCTCACTCTCACTATCTGTGCTTTCATCTCCATGTGCAGTCAGCTACCACTCAACTAATGTTGGGAGGTGACCAAATCTTCATTCCAGAGAAATATCCTTAATAATCTATTTGTGTGAGCTTGCTGTGGTCATCATTAATTTATCTTATTTTTAAAAATTAATGAACTTTATTATTTACAGCAGTTTTAGATTTATGAAGAAATTGAACAGAAGGTACAGAGAGTTCAATATACTCTCACCCCGACCCCCATGGCTAGTTTACATTAGGGTTCATGCTAAGGTAAATGTGTGTGATATAGGTCTATGGAGCTTGTCAAATGCACAGTGTCATGTATCCACAATTACGGTATCATAGAGGAGTTTCACTCATCTAAAGATCCTGTGCTTCACTTATTCAGCCTTCTACCCCACCCGTCACCCCTGGCAACCACTGATCTTTTACTATCTCTATATCTATAGTTTTGCCTTTTCCAGAATGTCATATGGTTCAAATATAGAGTTCTCAGACTGGCTCTTTTCACTTAGCAAATTGCACATAAATTTCTTTAACATCTTTTTGTGACTTCTTAGCTCTTTATTTTATCAAGTGACACTGTGTGAATATACCACAGTTTGTCTATTTCGCCACCTATTGAAGGATGTCTTGGTTGCTTGTGTTGCTGAAAGACAAGGCCCAGTGGAGAGAAGGAGCACCCAAACACCGTATTTAAGAGGAAAAAGGCTTTTGTTTCAGCCAGTGGAGCTTACAGCATAGAAGAATGCAAAATGGCCATGCTCCCCAACTGGCTTGGTCTTTCCCTTTTTATCTCCGGTCAAAAAGTTCCAACCCACAAGTACCTTTCTCACTGGTCAATTTGAATCAAGTGGGAGATGCTGTTCCAGCCCCCACAGTACTGCAAGATTTTGCAGAAATGGAAAGTTCCAGGTCCCAGGAAGTTAAGTCTATAAAGAGCTGAGTCACCATGAAGAAGACCCTGCAGGAGTATCCTTGGGGTCTCCTTGAGAAGACCTCTATTCTCCTAGACCTCACTGTTTCCAGGTATCCTCTCTCACTTCCAAGTTTCAGCAATTAGTCTTCAATTAATTTTTGTAGAACTTGATAGAATCAGGAGAGCCACACAAGGGAGTTCCCTGAACTCTTTCCATTTTTCTCAGTGTCAAGACTTGCTATACCAGACAACAAGGTAGCCACCTTTTAAGTGTTTGACTGTTTGTCTAGAAGCCCGAGGAGCCCTAAAAGGCCATGAGAGCAGCTCTCATCCTCCAACAAAGAATAGATCATGGGATGGAATATTGCAGAGCCTCTTCCTTTGGGAACTAATTCAAAAAAGCCTAGAATTTCGGGAACAGGAGACAAAAATTGCAGTGGATCATTAGATGTAATGGTGATGGGTGGCACCTGTAGCTCAAAACGGTAGGGCGCCAGCCCCATATGCCAGAGGTGGCGGGTTCAAACTCAACCTCTGCCAAAAAAAAAAAAAAAAAAAAAAATAGGTGTAATGGTGAAAGGATGTTACTCCAACATCCATAACCAAGGTCAAAGACTTTTCTATTTTCTATATGGGAAACATCATACTAGTCATACTAGCTCAGACTAGCTACTAGTTCAGAGCACACACCACATCCTTGAGCATCAGCTCAACCTTGTAAGCCATTGGCTTTCACTTGGTATCGTAGTTGAGTCTGTAATAGAATGTTCACCATTCTGTAATAAAATTATTTTGTTAGTGATAAGATAAATGGTTGAGTCAGGCAAGTCCAGTGAATATCTACTCATCTGTTATGTAAAGCTGACTCCTTGAATTCAAGCAATATGGAATAGGATGTCACAGCAGCATATAATGCATGCAATGGAGTGGTGATCTGGGAAGTATGGTTTAAATTAAAGATACGTAATCCAAGAATAAATGTCCACTTCTACTGTAAAACTCCCTGTTGCCTCTATGATAGAGGAGCTCCGGTCTGATCAATGAGCCTGGCAAAAGGTTAGTGCTCCATTCACTCAGGATATGTTATTGTGTACTTAGCCTTGGTTCCTATTGCTTGTGTGTGGGACACATAGGATTCCTGCCAGCTCAGTGGTCTTTGGTAAGGGAAGTCCTATTGTTGAGCCTATGTACATTCTCTACTGCCACTACCAAGGCTGCTTTATTTATTATCCTTCTAAGCATGCAATGTAATGCCTGCTTAGAAGGATGAAATGAGGCTGCTTCGTATCTACATATCTGATTGATAAACTTCTTGACAACAGTGTGGTTAAGCATTCATCTCACTAGTCCATCTATGTATCACTCATCAGAATTAATCTTCCAATACCAGTCTTGTGTGAGAGAGAAGAGAGAGAGAGAGAGAGAGACAGGATCTTGCTCTATTGCTCAGGCTGGAGTGGTGTAGTGGTGTCGTCATGACTCACAACAGCCTCAATCACAGCAGCCTCAAACTCCTGGGCTCAATCAGTCCTCCTATCTCAGCCTCCTGAGTAGGCTGATCATCATGCCCAGCTAAATTTTCTATTTTTTGTAGAAATGGGATTTTGCTCTTATTCACTCTGGTCTCTAACTCCTGAGCACAAGTAATCCTCCCTCCTCAGCCTACCAGAGTGCTAGGATTACAGATGTGAGCCATTCACACTCATCCAAATCCTCCAGTCTTGTTTCTTTAATGCTCTTAATCATCTGTACAAATTACTAGCCGCCACATATATATCAGTAACATCTCTCCTTATAGGCATAACAGATAACCAAATAGATAGCCTGAAGTTCTCTTAAGGGGACATAATGCCTAAGCAATCTACTTTGTCCAATGCTGAGATATTGTACAGTGATTTCTGTAAATCAGGTTTACTTTTCCCTCAACAATCAACTGGCCATGGGGAGCTTCTAATGAAGACACAGTTGTGGATTATATCATCCCACCTGCTGGTGGAGTAGATTAGTTAACTGGATAATACTCATTTCATGAGAAGCAGCTCGTGTTATCATATTCTGTTCCATCTGAAAGGACATCAGTTTCTACAATGGCCCAGGAATGACCCAGAGTTGTTCTTTCAAAGATAAAATGGGTTTTTCTAGAGAAAGAAGTATTTTGATCCAAATTCTAAAACCACAGTAGTGGTTTGTCAGAGGCTTTATTGCAGCTGAATATAAGAACAAGGGGAACAATAATACAGACCAGTGGGAAATCATTCTCTTGATGTTAGTCCCTTGGAAGGTGACAGCCTTACAATTCATAGAGTAAAAGGATCAGGAGATAAAAAGAGGGCTCCAAAACCCAAAGCATTGAAGTTCTCAATTAGCTATCAGGGCTGCAAAGCGCTATAATTTGTCCTTCCCTTTTGAAGATATATTTTGACCTTTCAAAGGAGAAATATCCCAGACCATTAGCAGAAAGAATATCTTTCATTTTTATTTCTAATAAAGTACGTTATTATGGATGGTTACATTATGCAACCAAAGACAACCATAGGATATTAACTCAATGGGAATATCAATAAAAAATATTATAATAGAAATGAATGTGGGCTCAGTGCCTGTAGCTCAGTGGCTTGGGCACCAACCACATACACCAGAGCCAGCAGGTTCAAATCTAGCCCAGACCTGCCACACAACAGTGACAACTACAACCAAAAAAAAAAAAGTAGCCAGGCATTGTCCCAGCTACTTGGAAGGCTGAGGCAAGAGAAACACTTAAGCCCAAGAGTTTGAGGTTGTTGTGAGCTATGACACCACAGCACTCTACCCAGGGCACTAGCTTAATACTCTGTCTCAAAAAAAAAAAAAAAAAAAAAGAAAGGATGTGATTGTGATGCTGGAGAAGACAGACAACTCAGTATGAAGTTAATGTGTAGTATAACAAGAAAGAACTGTTGAAAAATAGAGGCGAATCCATACATATGACGTATAATTAACCATGTTAGTTTGCCTTAGCTAGGATGTATTTGCTTGAGAGCAATAGAAAACCTTACTAACACAGTGACGTTTGATTTTTACCTTAATAGAAATGTTAAGACAGTTGGTCCCAGGCTTGGTTCGGTGGTTCGGTGTTGTCTTGCCAGCCTCATTGCTTTCCATTCTTAAGTTCTGCCTTCCTCAGGGTACTGAATCTTACCATGAGGCTCTGCACCTCAGCGTTTGCTGCTGCAGATCTTATTTGAAAGTTTCCAAAGTAGGAAGGTGGAGCGGGGACAGAAGGCCTCCTTCTATGTAGCCTTCTTCTATTCGTATCCCTTTTATTAGGGATAAAAGTTCTCAACCTAGTCCTTCTTATATCTCAAAGGTCAGAAATAAATCAGAGATCTGCCTCGAAAACAACTGCAAGCAGGGCGGCATCTGTGGCTCAAGGAGTAGGGCCTGGCCCCATAGACTGAAGGTGGTAGGTTCAAACCCAGCCCCAGCCAAAAACTGCAGCAACAACAACAAAGAAAATAAGAGAATGTGGTTTAATGTTGAGCGGTGCCTGTGGCTCAGTGAGTAGGGCGCTGGCCCTATATACCGAGGGTGGCGGATTCGAACCCGGCCCCAGCCAAACAAAAAGTAGCTGGGCGTTGTGGTGGGAGCCTGTACTCCCAGCGACTTGGGAGGGTGAGGCAAGGAAATCACCGAAGCCCATGAGCTGGAGGTTGCTATGAGCTGTGATGCCAAGGCACTCTACCGAGGGTGACAAAGTGAGACTCTGTCTCTAAAAAAAAAACAAAAAAAACATCAACTGCAAACAAAGGGGAGATGATATTATCTGGCCACTCCCTCCTGATTCATCTATTAAGATGACAATCTTAAACTACAACAGGGGTCTGCTAACAAGGAGGAGTAGGAATAGATCCACATCCACATCTATAGGCATCAAGAGATTTTAGCTCAACTGTATGTTTTGTGGGTACAGTTTTCCTTATAACCCTCTGAGAGTAGGGAGAGTTCATCCTTATTCTCTAGCTCTCCAAATTGATGATTTTGATGCTATAATATAAAATATTTGTGCCAGAAATTGGACTGATTGAAGACAAATCAGTCCTTAATAAACTGCTATGAGTGTTTCTATTAGCTGTCCCTAAATCTTGCATAGATTGGCAAAGGACAAGTCAGGAAATTGAATGCATAAGAAAAAATTACCCATATCACAAAGTCTCAAAGCTGCAGATGCTGCATGGATTTGGATAGAAGGGAACACTTTACCCTCCTGGTGGGACTGTGAACTAATACAATCTTTTTGGAAGGAAGGATGGAGAATCCTCAAAGAACTCACATTTGACCTCCCATTTGATCCTGCAATCTCATTACTGGGCATCTACCTAGAAGGAAAAAAATCCTTTATCATAAGGACATTTGTACTAGACTGTTTACTGCGGCTCAATTTACAATTGCCGAAATGTGGAAACAGCTTAAATGTCCACCAACCTAGGAATGGATTAACAAGCTGTGGTATATGTATGCCATGGAATATGATTCAGCCGCTAAAAACAGATGGAGACGTTACATTTTTTTTATTAACCCGGATGGAAGTGGAACACATTCTTCTTAGTAAAGTGTCACAAGAATGGAGAAGCAAGAATCCAGTGTTCTCAATTCTGATATGAAGACAGTAGGTGAGCTAATACAGGGAGTGTAGGGGGTAAATGAGGGAGCAGGGAAAGGGGAGGAGTGAGGGGAATGGCGGGGCACAGTCTATGGCAGACCTCTTGGGGGCAGGACACAATTATAAGAGGAACTTTAATCTAATAAATGCAATCGGTGTATCAAAGAAACCCTCAAGGAATCCCAAACAATAAAAAAGAAAAAAAAAGAAAGAAAAGAAAGAATTAAAACGTCATGGTAAACAGCTCTGCTGCCTCTGGTCTTAGAACAATAACCACACAGGCAAACCAAATGCTACGTGTAAACAGTAGAGGATCAAGGACATGGTTAAAAATACATTTGTATTATTGTTTCCCAAAGTTCTTTTTTTTTTTTTTTGAGACAGAGTCTTACTATGTCGCCCCTGGTATAGTGCCGTGGTGTCACAGCTCACAGCTGTGGGCTTCAGCAGTCTCTTGCCTCAGCCTCCCAAGTAGCTGTGACTATAGGCACCCACCACAATGCCCAGAAATTTTGTTGTTGTTGTTGAAGTTGTCAGTGTTTAGCAGGCCCAAGCCGGATTCGAACTCACTAGCCTCAGTGTATGTGGCTGGTACCTTAACCACTGAGCTACGGGAGCCAGGCCACAAAGTTCTAAAATTATGGAGGGACCTGGTGAATCTTCCAAAAAACTTTGTAATAACCAGTGTAACTGCATTGAAAGCTGCAGAAAATAAAAATATTCCTAAATGTTGTTTCTGTGTTATTGTTTTTAGCCAATGAAAAGAGCAAAATTAAGCACAGTTCCTTGGCAGTTTGTCTGCGCTTCACTCTACTAATTGGCATATTTGCCCATATATGGTTAATGTGAAATAAAAATAAGACTGAGAGGTCAGGAATTAAAATGAGCCAGAATAGGAAAAGCCAGGCTCATGTCTAGCAGTGCATTCACATCTAGAAATACATTCTGCAATAGGACAGAAGGGCAGAGTCTACTGAGCCCGGAGATCACACAGTAAATTCAAACACAAGTAGAAGTGCTTTATACCTAAGAGGTTGCTCAAGGTTCAGAGAAATCAAGTATTCACTCAGGGAGCGACTAAATTCTGCTGGAAAACAATGCCTGGTTCTCTTCGTATGTTATTTACGTCCCTAGAATACCTCCAAGTTCCCAAGGCTGTCGGCACTTAACCTTTATCTTATTTTAATTGTGTAGTGATAACTCAGTCATCATAAAAAGTATTCATTATGGTCAATATACTGTACTCTTTTACCATTGACATTTAATGGAAAGTAGTTGAAATAAAAATGTATGTTACTGGGCCATGCCTGTGGCTCAGTGGGTAGGGCACCCGCCCCATTTACTGAGGGTGGTGGGTTCGAACCTGGCCCTGGCCAAACTGCAACAAAAAAATAGCCGGGCATTGTGGCAGGTGCCTGTAGCCCCAGCTACTCAGGAAGCTGAGGCAAGAGAATCACTTAAGCCCAGTAGTTGGAGGTTGCTGTGAGCTGTAATGCCACAATACTCTACCCAGGGCAGTAAAATGAGACTCTGTCTCAAAAAAAAAAAAAGTATGTTACTTAAAGTACTCAACTAGCTATTCAGGCATTTGAGTTTCTAAATCTAACCATCCTTTTTTTACAATACATCCGTATGTCTTGTAAGTCATGATAAACACATGTGTATATATATTTATCAAATGATATATTTCTACCTAAAACCAAAGCCCTAGAACTTGTAAAAATAATACAATATATGTGTTCCTAATTTGTGCGATATTAAAGCAGAATTACTAGATGGAATGGTCAACCTTTTTCATTGCATTTAGTTTGTTATGGGAGAAAAACACTTCTGCTGTCTCTGATCTTGTAACAATAACCACACACCAAATGCTACCTGTGAACAGTATGGTGATTCATATAATAATTGGCTTCAGTCACTAAGTACACTTCGTCAAAGAACATTTAAGTATCATCTAAACATTTTGTGATGCAAGAGAATAGTGTCTGCAATTTAAAAATATAAAATCTTGAGATCATAAAGTCTAAGTACACTTTCCAGGGGCATGCTTAAAACCAGGATCTCATGCCATAAGGATAAGAAAAAAAAAAAAAAAACGTTGATGAGAAGAGAGGCTACTGATTGAAAAGCAAATGGAAATTTTTACATATTGCTAATTAGATTTTAATGAAGTAAGAAGACAAGAATTGTAAATAGCCCTCTATAAAACTCCTGAAATGAACTTATAGTGTATTTTCTTTTAGCATTAGAAGAATTGACTTTTTTTGAAGTCTAACTGGCTTTCTACAATGTTTTCAAAAAAGCAATATGGTGAAGAAAAAAAAAAAAAAGAAGTCCGATAATGTGCTTTTCTAGCTGGCTCCTAGTTCCTTGAGTTCTGTGAATCTATTCTCTCCTTTTGCCTCAAAAAGAAGAGAAAAGAAAGCTGCATTCATTTTTTCAAGCAGTTTCATTCAGCAAATGTAACTGCACCACAGGCAGGTCTCAAATTTAAAATCTTATCTTGGTCTCTGATATCTTTATTTCTAACTAGGACTGAATAACCTGTTTTGCCACTCAAAACAATAGCCACTGTCTCCTCCTTCTCATTAAGAAATGGGATCGTCCCACATCACAAAGTCCTAACGCTGTAGATCCTGGCATGGACGTGGAGAGAAGGGAGTACTTTTATATGTTGACAGGATTGTAAACTAATACAGCTTCTTTGAAAAGAAGTATGGAGAATCCTCAAAGAACCCAAAATAGACCTTCCATTTGATCCTGCAATCCTAATACTAAGCCATCTACTGAAAAGAAAGTAAATAATTTTATTGTAAGGATCTTACACTAGATTATTTATTATAGCTCAATTTACAAGATGTGGACACAATCCAAGTACCGGGAAACCCATAGAAGGATTAATAAACAGTGGTACAGATATATCGTGGAACACTAGTCAACCATAAAAAAGATGGAAATTTTACATCTTTTGTATTAACCCAGATAGAATTAGAAACCATTCTACTTAGTAAGGTATCACAAGAAGGGAAAAGCAAGTAGCCAATGTACTCAATACTAATACGAAGTCAGTAGATGAACTAATATATCTTCACACAAGAGAAAAGTTTGATTCAAGTTGAGGGGGGGAGGAGGAGGAGGAGCATTGGTATGCTCCCACCTAACGGACACAATGTGAGGGCATGTGCCAGACTTCCTTGGGCCCCAGATATAACTAAACAGGACCTCCCCTGGCAAACACAAACATTGTAACCTAATCATTTGCACCCGTATATTAATCTTAAAGAAAGAGAGAAATGGAATATTTTTGCTTGATTTATTATGGCACCTGCAACTAAACATGGAGCAAGTAGAGAGAGAGTCTTGTAGTCTTCCGGAGCAGTGCTTCCAAATTGGATTGCAGAGACAACTACCTGGGAATCCTCATCAATTGCAGATCCATTTATTTATTTATTTATTTATTTGAGATGGAATCTCACTGTCACCCTCAGTAGAGTGCTGTGGCATCACAGCTCACAGTAACCTCAAACTCTTAGGTTTAAGTGATTCTCTTGCCTCAGCCTCCCACGTAGCTGGGACTACTGGTGCCCGCCACAATGCCTGGCTATTTTTTTTTCTTTTTCTTTTTTCTTTTTTTTTTTTTTTTGCAGTTTTGGCCAGGGCTGGGCTTGAACCTGCCACCCAGGTATATGGGGCTGGTGCCCTACTCCTTGAGCCACAGGCACCACCCCACTTGTCTATTTTTTGTTGTTGTTGTTGTCACTATTGTTCAGCAGTCCCAGGCCAGGTTCAAACCTACCAGCCCTGGTGCATGTGGCCAGCGCCCTAACCACCGAGCTACGGGCACCAAGACATCAACTGCAGATTCTGATTCAGTTGGTCTGGCGTGGACTTGAAGTTCTGCCTTTCTAACAAGCTCTTAAATAAAGCTGATACCACAGGGCTCAGAATCCTTCTTTAAGCAACAAGGCTTAGCTAACAAAAAATTAGACAAGTGTAATCAAGGACAATTGAAAGTAATATTGGAGAATTGTAAGAAAAACTTAATCTAAAAAAGTAACATGTTTAACCTGTTTAGAATAAAAACTGCTAGGGTAGGGTCCTAGGAATTCCTGGAACTGCCCTACATGTAAGAAACATGTCCTTAAGATCCCCAGTTAGTTATTAGTACATCAATTTTCTCCTTAAAAACTGTATGCTAATTTTCTTCCAAGAGGCCTAGCACATTTTTTTTTTCTGAATGAGGACAAATAACATTGGAGAAATGCATTAGAGAATAAAATTACTGAGAAAGTTATATTACTGAAAAAGAGTTGAATGAGAATAAAGAAGATTAAATTGAAATAAAGAATGAGTCAGTAGGGTATGGACTGTTAAACCCTTCATGAGATTTCCTAAGCATTGACATACTTTCAACCTGTAAAAAGAAGAACAGGAGAAAAGTTTGATTTGAATCCTTAAAATGTTGTTGGAGGCTGAGAGTAAGGAATAACATGACACAGAGTCTGGTACTAAAATTTTTATTTATTTTATGGAAAGAAAGAGAGATCAACTGACAGTAGGAATAGAAAACAAGTAATAGGAAATAGAAAAAATAAGTTTATCTGCAATTATTAATACCTGATAGAATCCCATAAACCTTCTATAAAGGAAGATTAATGATATTTAGATTTATAAAGAAAATATCATAGTAAAGACATTATGTGTGATCAACTATTCATAGTTAATATACAATTCTAACAGATTTTTCAGGTTATAAATATAAGGGAAAACAATCTAATAGAGGTATGGATAGAGCAACAGACAAATTTGTGTAGGAAACCATTTGGGATGAACATTGATTTGGGGTACACATTAATGTAAAAAATAAAAAAAATTGTGTTGTGTTTGAAATAGGTGCTAAAATGCTAAGTAATTTATTACTTCAGTAATCAAAGAAATACAAATTGAAATAATGCATTCTAAAATTTACCCGATTTATGGGGATAAAAACAGTGATAGAGGCTTGGCGCTCATAGCACAGTGGTTATGGCGCCAGACACATACACTCTACCAAGGGCAACAAAAAAAAGTGATAGCTTGCATAAGGGGGGCATCATTATTTCTGTAATGAAATTTTTAAATATATATCTTCCACCTCAAAAAATGATCATAACTATGACTCACTAATTACTTTCTTGGAAATAATTTTTATTGCATGTATAGATTGATGTTTATTGCAGCATTATTTAATATAGTGAGTTCAGTACACCCTTCACTTCCAAAAAACATGAAGTGGGGGATGAATTATTTAAATATATGATAACAAAACCATATATCAAAATACTGTAAGTTACTTAAAAGCACATTTGTTGACAATATTAATGGCAATAAAAATGATTTAATATAATGATTTCGATAAGCAGAGGATTTCTATTCCAGGGCTATGGTAGATTAGATTTGCTGAATCACCATCTTGCTATATAAAGTCTATAATTACCACATAAAATATACATGTCATTTTTTAAAAAGGTATTGTTTTGTTTTTGTTTCTTGTTGAGACAGAGTCTCACTTTGTCGCTCTGGGCAGAGTGCCATGGCATCATATCTCACAGCAACCTCAAACTCTTGGGCTCAAGCAATTCTCTTGCCTCAGCCTCTCCAGTAAGCTGGGACTACAGGTGCCTGCCACAGTGCTCGGCTGTTTTTAGAGGCTGGGTCTCATTCAGGCTCAGGCTTATCTCAAACCTATGAGCTCAGGGCAATACACCTGTTTCGGCCTCCCAGAGTGCTAGGATTACAGGTGTGAGCTGGCTCACCTGGCCTTAAAAAGGTATTATTGGCTTGCAAAAAAAAATTAAGGTGAACTTCATAGGCCAAGTGGCAGAATATAGAGAGTATGCAGATGCCAAAACCAGAAGCTGCCATAAAGACAGTGCTGTCCTTAGTACCCTGACCTTCGATCTGTATGACTACCTGGGATATGGGAGAGTGAGAGACAAAGCCTAGTGCCTGCTTAGTGTGACAGTCTTATAGGAGAAACCTGCTCAAAGCCAGAGCTACAGAGAACCACAGTTGCAATGAAAGAGTAAACTAGGGAGAAAATTGTCCCTAGACAGAGAAAACTAGAAAATTTTCCTGCCCTAAACGTGGTGCTAAAATTGAGGGAAAAAATTACAAGTCCATCTTCATATGAATTTATAATTTAAATTCTCACTATTTGTATAATTTTTAAAAACACATATGAAACTGAGAATTTCTTCTATTTTTAATTTTGGTTTTTTGCAGTTTTGGCCAGGGCCAGGTTTGAACCCACCATCTCAGATATATGGGGCCGGCATCCTACTCCTTGAGCCACAGGCAACACCCAGAATTTATTCTATTTTGTCCAATGCTGGTGTTTTCTCCAAGACCCCAGCAAAACAAACAAAAGGAATCTTTGGAGAATTCCATAGTCATCCAGTTCTCAAAGAATTATCACAAATAAAATTTTATCAGACACAATATAAAAATAAGACTATTACAAAATACATACTGGGTGCAGTGGCTCACGCCTGTAATCCTAGCAAGAGGATTACTCTAGGAGACCGAGGTAGGTGGATAGCTTGAGCTCACAAGTTCAAGACTATCTGAGCAAAAGAGGGACCCCATCTCTACTGAAAATAGAAATAACGAAGCAAGAGGATCACTTGAGCCCAAGTTGGAGGTTGCTGTGAGCTATGACCCCACCACATTCTACCCAGGGTGACAGCTTGAGACTGTCTAAAAAAAAAAAATACATAAAGAAGAAAACAAACATCAAGAACAGAAACACAGAACAGAACTATACTCTAATGATTTCAGATGTTAGAATTATATAATTATGAAAACTATGTTTATTTTTTAAAATGATGAAGTGTGCCAAAAAATATACACTAGAAACAGTATATATGTTTCATATCAAGCAGATTTGGAACTGAATTTAAGAGACATTTTATAAGTTTAAAAAATACAATGAAAATTGAAACTCAATGCATAAGTACCATATTAGATCCAGCCAAAGAGAATTGGAATTTAGACTTAAAAAAATTATGCTGAGTATAGTGCAGAGAGAGATATAGATATAGAAAATAGATTTGTGAAATGGAAATTAAGAAAGAGTATAAATCTAATCAAATATACAGGAAAAGTAGAGTCAGAGAAAAGTTTTTTTCCAAGGAAATAATATCTGAAAAATGTTCATAATTCAAATTTTTCAGTGTTCAGAATGAAATAGAACACCTGAGAAGTTTTCTAATTCATTGAAGAGTTTTTAAGTAGTAGTTCCAAATTTTTATCACAAAGAGAACCAGTGGGCCCAGACATTTTTACTGGTGAATTCTTTTTTTTTGGGGGGGGGGGGGTAGAGAAAGAGTCTCACTTTATTGCCCTTGGTAGAATGCCATGGCATCACATTGCTCACAACAACCTCCAACTCCTGGGCCTAAGCGATTCTCTTGCTTTGGCCTCCTGAGTAGCTGGGACTATAGGCATCCACCATGACGCTCGGCCACTTTGTGTTGCAGTTTGGCCTGGGCTCAGTTTGAACCTACCACCCTCGGTATATGGGGCCAGCACCCTACCCCCTGAGCCACAGGCACCGCCCTTTACTGGTGAATTCTATCGAATTTTGTTTTTGTTTTTGTTTTTTGAGACAGAGTTTCACTATGCCACCTTCAGTAAAGTGATGTAGTGTCACGGCTCACAGCAACCTCAAACTCTTGGGCTCAAGCGATTCTCTTGCCTCTGTCTCCCAAGTAGCTGGGACTACAGCTATTATAGTCCACAACACCCTGCTATTTTTTGTTGGCAGTTGTCATTGTTGCTTAGCTGGCCCAGGCCGGCCTCGAACCTGCTGCCTCTGGTGTATGTGGCTGGCGCTGAGCCTCTATCAAATGTTTTTAAGGGGTAGTTACAAAACTACACCACAATATATAAAGAAAGAACATTTGTTAGTTTGCTTTAGGTGGCCAACACTATCTTGATACCAATACTATACAAGAAATACGTAGGAAAGGGAAATTGTAGACCAACTTCCCTCATGAATCTAATTTTAAGAATTTTATTTGTTCATTTTTATTTATTTATTTTGGGATAGAGTCTCACTGTGTCTGTCACCCTTGGCAGAGTGCTGTGATGTCACAGCTCACAGCAACCTCAAACTCTTGGGCTTAGTAAGTGATTCTCTCGCCTCAACCTCTCAAGTAGCTGGGGCTACAGGCAACTGCCACAGCATCCAGCTATTTTTTTGTTGTAGATGTAGTTTTCATTGTTCATTCTTCCCACTTGGGTGGGGTTTGAAACTGCTAGCCCCAGTGTATGTGGCCAGCACCCTAACCAATGAGCTATAGGCACCGAGACAAGAATTTTAAATTGAAATTTAGTAAACTAAGTTTAGCAGTTTATAAAACAGATAATATAGGGCTGCATGATGGCTCACACCTATAATCCTATCACTCTGGGAGGCCGAGGCAGGTATGTTGCTCAGGAACCAGCCTGAGCAAGAGAGAGGCCTTGTCTCTAAAAATAGCTGGGCATTGTGGCAGATGCCTGTAGTCCCAACTACTTGGGAGGCTGAGGCAAGAGAATTGCTTAAGCCCAAGACTTGGAGGTTGCTGTGAGCTATGATGTCACAGTACTCTACAGATGGCAACAAAGTGAGACTTTGCCTCAAAATAAATAAATAAAAATAAACTATGAAAATTGAGTTTTATTCCATGAATATAAGAATTTTTAACAACAGAAAAAAAATCTTAAAGTGTAAAGATTTTAAAGGAGGAAAAGCAAATCCTTTTAGGAGATGTAAAAAGTGAATTCAATAAAGTTAAATAATTAAGCTATGAATCTTGATGAAAAACAAGGAATAGAAGAGTTTTTAGTGTTTGCTTAGAAGTCAGAAACTATTTTGGGTCTTTGGGTGATTTAATACAGATAATTGATGACAGAAGCCAACCGGGCATGATGAGTCAGCAACTCAAGAACAGGAAACCAGTACTGCCCTAGGACTAGAAGGAAAATAGTCAGAAGGTGTTGCCATCAGAGCCATGAGGCCTGGACCTCAGGCAGGTGCTGGAGCCAAGCTTATCATTGCTCCTGGGAGGTGGGTGCATGAAGGAAGGGGTCATTTGCCAGGAGTTAACCCCACAGAAGCAGCCTCTTCTGGAAATACCAGTGGAAAGAGGGAGAAGGTGTTACCTTGACATATCCCATTGTGTCCCATTGTCTCCCACTGGCTAGGCGACTGAGAAACTGGGGGTCAAAGGACCCTGGGAAATGTGTTTCTCTGAAACACAGAATGGAGTGGGAGAGTATTTGGGAAAGAATCTGAAAACAAATTAGCTGGGATGCATTACATGATCAAAACAGAGCTGGGAAAAGAGATGCTGGTCAAAGCAAGGAGACCTCACAGGTATTTCAATGTCCTAGTCTTAATATCTGGAAGTGGATACATTATTATTTTATTGCTAATCAGAATCCTATACATATTACATATATATTCAGTATTTGCTTCAAAACAGCAGGACACAAATTTGTATAGTATAATCCCATTATGTGGACACATTTTATTCGGATGGCAGTGTGATCACACGTGGTCTTAGAACACTCAAATAAGTCAAATATAATCAGATGTCATAGACTGTTCTTCAAACATTATAGCCAATGATGCTACACTTGCCTGTGGCCTCTGTGATATAAAACTACATCCCTACCTCAGTGGCCAACCCATTCAGCACATCTTCCAATTTGAGCTCTACAAACTATTTTTGTTTTACAAAACTTTAAAGATCTTAGCAGGAGTTGGAGGAACCAGCTCAACTTTGGCTAGTACCAAAATGTGATCAATCCAGGCTTCGATTAAGTTAAAGCAGTGGTCACCAGAGCCAGGGCCTTCTCCACAAGATTAGGGACAAATTGGGGCACAGTTCTAGGTAAAAAATCCATTGCTCAGAACAGCCAGCTGAAAGTCACCCCCACATAATCTCATTATTGTTTTTATACTCTATATATATAGCATGCAGATACATATAGAAATAGGCATGAACTTTGAAAGAGAGAAAATACTTGAATAGCAAGCAAAAAATTACCCTCAAATTATAGTAACTTTACAAAACTTGAATTTCAAAAGGACGAAGCAGGCTGGGGACAGTGGCTCAGGCCTGTAATCCTAGCACTCTGGGAGGCTGAGGCAGGTGGATTGCTTACTCTATCTCTGCTAAAAATAGAAAAAAGAGCCAGACATCATGGAGAGTGCCTGCAGACCCAGCTACTCAGGAAGCTGAGGCAGGAGGATTGCTTGAGCCCAAATGACTGAGAGGGCTGTGAGCTAGACTGATGCCATCATGCTTTACCTAGGTGACAGAGTAAGACTCTGTCTCAATAAATAAACAAACAAACAAACAAATAAAATAAAAAGGAAGGAGCAAATTAGAACAGGTAAGATCAACCTTCTTTAATAATAATCATTCGAAAGCCAACTGCTACATATTTAGGGAAGCAAAAGTGAATAGCAGTGTAACTCAGAAAACGTATGTGTCAATGACCCGTATTTAGTCCACATGAAGAGATGATGCCTTAATAGAAGAGAGTTGATATGCCTAGGGTCTGTAAAAGGGAGGTTGGATAGACAGAATTGAGCTATGTGTTTGTCCAACAATGTCTAGAAGTAAAAGAAGCCTGGTTCGCAGGTGTGAATCTCTGATGTTTTCTTTTGTCATTAATAGGTATAAATGTAAATTCATATAAATATAAATTGAAAGGGAGTATATTTGATTTTTTTTTTTTTTTTTTTTTTTTTTTAGAGACAGTCTCATTTTGTCGCCCTTGGTAGAGTGCGTGACATCAAAGCTCACAGCAACCAAAAACTCTTGGGCTTAAGTGATCCTTTTGCCTCAGCCTCCCGGTAGCTGGGACTATAGGTGCCCGTCATAATGCCTGGCTATTTTTTGTTTCAGTTGTCATTGTTGTTTTGTTGGCCCCAGCTGGGTTGAATCCGCCAGCCTTGGTATACATGGCTGCCACCCTAAACACTGTGCTATGGGCACTAAGCCAAATTACTGTATTTTAAAAATGAGAGAACAACAAGTAATGCACTGAAAATATTTTTAAAGCTGTGACTGACATGGTTATGAGCCAATTGTGAAAGGGAGAGACACAAATACAAATAGGGTGATAAATCTTCCATTTCACCCAGGAATGAGGGATTTTCTGGACAGAGGAGTTTTGTTGCTAAAATCAGGACAATACCAGACATATCAGGACTGTGGGAAAGTCCTATGGCAATTTGTTTTCTAACTGTGAATTTCTATCTTGACCCAGAGACATGACTTCTGATGAATAAGGAGAGTACATGTGGTAATTTTAAAAAGAGATTTAAAATCTTTCCTTAGCTTGTACTATTAAATGTAGATACTCTGTCTCATACTTGTGAGAGAATGTATTAAACTTTCGAAAGTTAACATTTCTGCCAACTAGCTAAGAGCAAAGTCCTCAAAGACTTTGACATAGAGATTCCTAGATATTGGTGAAGACACAGAGAAAAAAAGACGGAGAAGATGAAAAAAGTTGAAAGGGACTCAGTGCCCATAGCTCGTGGTTAGGGTACCAACCACATACACTGAGGCAGGTGGGTTTGAACCCGGCTTGGACCTGCTAAACAACAACTGCAATAAAAAAAAAAAAAATACCCAGGCATTATGGCTGGAGACTGTAGTCCCAGCTACTTCAGAGACTGAGGCAAGAGAATTGATTAAGCCGAAGAGTTGGAGGTTGCTGTGAGCTGTGATGTCACAGCACTCTATAGAGGGCAACATAGTGAAACTCTGTCTCAAAAAAAAAAAAGGTGAAAGGGAACCATGGATAATGTCATCCAATTAACTCTTCCTAGAACTGTCTTGTATTGAGGAGTGAAAATATGTTTTCTAGAGATAGAGTTATGGAAATTAACTCTTATAAATATTTTCAAACCAATGTTCAGAAACAGAAGACTAGGAAGTCTGACAAGTTCATGAACTCATCCTAGAAGAAATGTCACATATCTCATTGCTGAATATCACTACGAACAACTTTTAGGTACTCCCTATGGGAAGTTATGCACTGATGCCAGCACCCTTTAAAGCAATTTTGGAACTCTTTATCTGGAACGGCCATCAGAGCTGTTGTTGAATTATACTTGGAATCCTGAATGTCATCAAAATATCTTCCTTTTCATATTTCCTTTATCCTCAGATAAAGAAAAAAGTCATGGGAGGCCACATCAAGGGAATAGGGCAGGTGTTCTAATACAGTTATTTGTTTACTGGCTAAAAGCTCCCTCATTGACAGTGCTGTGTGAGCTGGTGCATTGTCACAAAGCAAGAGCCATGAGTTGTTGGCCAAGATTTTCAGTTAAGATTTTCCTGTTTCTCTAACAACCTTTACATGGTCTGCTTTTATGTCTCTGAGTAAGATAATGATTTTCATGCACAATTTGACAAATTTTTGCAATGTTTTCATCAGTTAATGGCTTCCCTGACTTCTCTGCATTAATGACACCATCTATCCCCTCAGAAAAATGTTTAATCCATTCAGTGTTTGTTTGTTTGTTTGTTTTTCTGAGAAAGAGAAAGAGTCTCATTCTGTCACCCTGGGTAGAGTCCTGTGGCATGATAGCTCACAGCAACCTCAAACTCTTGGGCTCAAGTAATCCTTTTGTCTCATCCTCTGGAGTAGCTGGGACTTCAGACACCTACCACAATGCCTGGCTAGTTTTTTCTATTTTTAGTAGAGACAGGGGTCTCGTTCTTGCTCAGGCTGGTCTCGAACTCCTGAGTTCAATCAATCCACCCACCTAGGATCACAAGCATGTACCACTGCATCCAGCCTGTTTAGTCTACTTGTACATTGCCATTTTCTCCATAGCATTATCCCCACAAATTTGAACTAACACGTCCCTGACTTTACTTTCACTATAGCTGAGTTGAACAAGAAATTTATGAATGTTTGTTTGCTGATGTAATTCAAGCTCTTACAGTGTCAAGGTAGCACACAAAAACACACAACAATTAAGAATTTCACTCAGCAATATACCTCCACACCTCAACATGAACACAACTGTGAGACACTGATACACCAAACCTTACCTACCAGTAGTTGTTTGTACAGTGCTGCCAATGTAAACACAAGATGGCAAGCTTGCAAACTTAAACATCAGACCTGGTACATGCACATGTAATAGTTGTGCTTTATTCCTTTTGTCTGTCATTATCCTGTGTTAAACTCCCTTGGGATCTCTTTGAGAAAGTGAGGTACTATACTGGACAAGGCAGGATTTGAATGTTCTCGTGTATTTTGGCTCTATAAAACGGCTTTCAACCTTGCCTGCACATTGCTGCACCTGTGATAATTTTTAAATATTTTGATGCTTGGGTCAGACCCTAGACTTTAGAGGACAAGCATTAATATTTTTGAAACTCTGAGAATTAAGACACATTTATTTTGTAGAACTACAATTCCTAGGAACACTATAGATAGGATGAGTAGATTTGTTATAGCATTGTGATCACTGGGCGCAGAACAGTATGTAGAAATTTATCAGTTGTATGAACTTGGCCTGAGTTTAAGAAAAGTATAATTTTATTTTTCTTTGTTGCCCTAGGTAGAATGCCATGGTGTCACAGCTCACAGCAACCTCTAACTCTTGGGCTTAAGTGATTCTCTTCCCTCAGCCTCCCAAGTAACTGGGACTACATGTGCCTGCCACAATTGCCCAGCCATTTTTTGGTTGTAGTTGTCATTGTTGTTTAGCAGGCCTGGGCCGGGTTCAAACAGGCCAGCCCCAATGTATGTGCCCAGCACCCTAACCACTGAGCTATAGGCACCAAACTGATAAGTATAATTAAGATAGAAGAAACGCTTGGTTCTGTTTGAGGGCCAGAATGTATGGGGCACAAATGAATCACATGGAGAACTTTAAAAATGCCCTGTCCCAGCTTGGTGGCTGTAGCTCAGCAGCTAAGGGTACCAGCCACATACACTGCAGCTGGGGGGTTCAAATCTAGCCTGGGCCCACCAAACAACAAGGACAACTACAACCAAAAAATAGCCACTAGGTATTGGTGGTGAGCACCTGCAGTTCCAGCAACTTGGGAGACTGAGGCAAGAGAATCACTTAAGCTCAAGAGTCGAAGGTTGCTGTGAGCTGTGTGACACCACCACGGCACTCTACCAAGGGCGACATTGTGAAACCCTGTGTCAAAGAAAAAAAAATGCCCCATCTCACTCTGTGCTAATTAAATCAGAAACTCTGCTCAAGTGTGTCTAGAGTATTGGTATAAAGACATAATGAATAATAAAAGATGGAAACTGGATTGGCGCCCGTAGCACAGTGGTTATGGTGTCAGCCACATACACTGAGGCTGGAGGGTTCGAACCTGGCCCTGGCCAGCTGAACAACAATGACAACTGCAACAACAAAATAGCCAGGTGTTGTGGTGGGCTCCTGTAGTCCCAGCTACTTGGGAGGCTGAGGCAAGAGAATC
>NW_003852400.1:46041752-46050212 GCF_000181295.1 Otolemur garnettii | reverse complement strand
AAAAAAAAAAAAAAAAAAAAAAAAGGAACTTTCTTCTTAGTAAAGTACAAGAATGGAAAAGCAAATATCCAGTGTACACGATACTAATATAAAACCAATAGATAAAAACACAGTTAATTGAAGTGGGGGGTTGGTAAGCTCTGACCTAGTGGACACAATGTACAGCACACACCCTGGGGGAAGGGCTCAAGGGCAACTTGAACTTCACCTAACAAATGCAAACAATGTGACCTAATCATTTGTACCCTCATATTAATCTGAAATTTTAAAAAAACGATGATTTTGATGTGCAACCTGTTAAGAACAATATCCTCAAAAATCATGATGTGAGACAGCTGTTTTCAAGAGAACATTCTCCGTGCTTTGAATTCAGAGGAAGACACAAGACAAAGTGACAAAGCCATGGAGCAAAGGTCTGGAAGAGCTGGTAGACAACAGGGCATCAACGTAAATTAATTCAGCAATTCGGTAAAGATTAGCTAGATCGAAATTTTACTTAAATGAATTCCAGCTAGCCAAATAGAGTGAAAATACTAAGTATCCTTTTATAGAAACTCTACTGTGCCTTTTGAATGATTTGAGAAAGACCGACCGGAAAGTGTTTAGACATGAAGTACGTCCCTTTGCTCAATGGACAAAGGTTTTGTTTTATTTTATTTACACAATGTGAAAGGTTTGGCCACCTGGAGTAGTGCCTGTTAGTGGATGTAAAATGGAAAATGTAATCAGCGAGACTGATTAATAACCATGGACAGAAAAATAGGCCAAGTGGAAAAACTTATTCATGTAATTGCTTCATTTTGCTGACTACAAAAGGATTTGTTTTGGAAGTGATTTCAGCTATTTAATTTAGTGGATTGATTGATCACAGAAAAGTCTTAGAAATGATAGGACACAATTTTGTTTATAACATGAACTTAGTTTGAGCCACACAAAAAAAATGTATGTCACTTTTTGTATATCTTTCTAAGATATTTGTCTTGAGAAAATAATGATTGTACAACATAAACTGTCTCTGTGTAAGGAAGTAGAAGGATAGCAGAGGGCTTCCCTAAAAGCCAGGGACTCAGAATTATCAAATGTTTAAAAGGCAAAGCTCATTTTTCTTTATTTATACACAAAAATAAATGGGAAAAGCAGAAATGATTCCTAATTTCATTTACCTGATAACTCATTCTGATATAAAAATATAATTCATGTGTTTCACAAGAAAATCCAAGAATGAAATAAACATGAAATACAAAATTTTCCTCCCTCTAACTACCCACTGAGATATCTAGAACTTCCCTTGATAATCACTGTGTTCAGATTCTTGAGTATTTTTCTTTTTTTTTTTTTTGAGACAGAGTCTCAAGTTGTCCCCCTGGGTAGAGTGCTATGGCATCACAGCTCACAGCAAAGTCAAACTCTAAGGCTCAAGAGATTCTCTTTCCTCAGCCTCCCAAGTAGGTGGTACTACAGGTGCCCACCACAACACCCGGCTGTGTTTTTCGTTGCAGTTGTCATTGTTGTTTTAGCTGGCCTGACCCAGGCTTGAACCCACCAGCCTCGGTGTGTGTGGCCAGCGCCCTACCCACTGAGCATGGGCACCACCAATGTATCTATTTTATTTAAGCAACCTACTACCAAAAACATTAATAGCACAGCTTAGCGTTTGCATTTTTGCAAGATTTTCTGTGTGATAAATTCCTATCAGTGAAATTGCTGTAGAGCATATGAAGTAAAATTTTTTTTATTGCTGTGACCTAATATGCTGCCAAAACATGGCCCTGGTTTATCTTTATCTTTCTTTCTTTCCTTTTTTTTTTTTTTTTTTTTTTTTGGCAGAGTCTCACTTTGTCACCCTCGGTGGAGTGTCATGGCATCATAGCTCACAGCAATCTCAAACTCTGAATTCAAGTGCTCCTCTTGCCTCAGCCTCTCCCAAGTAGTTGGGACTACAGGTGCCCACCACAATGCCTGCTATTTTTAGAGACAGGGTCTCTCTCTTGCTCAGTCTGCTCTCGAACTCCTAAGTTCAGACAATCCTAGTACATGAGCCATTGCACCAGGTCTCTAAGTTTAAATTTCTACCAATGTCATGTACAAATGGCTAGTACTCACACCTTTGCTATTCTGGACTATTATTTCATTTTTTAAAGATTCATTAATGTGATTAGATTGATATTGAACCTCTTTTATTACACCTTGTCATTTGTATTTCTTGTATATATTCATTCACCTGTATATTATTGTATTAAATTATTTGTCTTTGCGTCTCATTGACAAAGATTGAAATTATTGGCAGTAGTAAAAATGGAGAAAAAGAAACTCAAATACTGTTCAGGACAATATTTTAGAGGACAACTTGACCCTCTATTGTGAAATTTACATTGTTTTTAATCTTTGACGTAGCAGGTCTATTTCTAGCAGTTTTCCTACAAGAAAAAATATTTACAAAGGTTAATGTGTTGGGGGGAGGCAGGGAGATTGGTGGGGTCACCTCTATGGTTTAGCTTGCAAGGGTACAAGTGAATCTTTCTAAAAGCAGAGTATGAACATTTTAACTCAATAACTTAGAAAATGACATGAAGGTTATGTTGACCAGTTTGATGAGAGTATTTCAAAATGTATATGAAAACAGCACACTATACCCTATGATTGCATTAATGTACACAGTTATGCTATAAGAAATAATAAAAAAAGATTAATGTGTTGTTAAAATTATAATCTAGCATATTCTTTTTGTGAAATATTAACATTTTTAAATTGATACATTCATGTACTTACTTATGGGGCATACTGCAGTATTTTGGTGTGTGTGATATACATTTCAAATCAAAGAAATAATATTATCCATAGCAAAACGTTTGGATGTTTGTACATCTAAATGTTAACAGCAGTTATTTCTGGGATGTGGGACTGCTAGTAATTTTTTCTTTTAGACATTTTTGTACTTTAAAATGACAAGTATAAATTACTTTTACAATCAAAAATAACAATACAGTTATTTCCATTTTGAAAAATTAATTCCAATTGAAAATGTCATACCAGAGCCACATGCCAGGACGTTTTTATTCTTGGTGCTGGTGTGAGGTACAGAGGATGGCACATGTTGTCAGATATGTTCAGCTTCTGCCTTGTGATTAAAGATGGGATTAGGGTGTGTTGCTGCCTAATTTATGAGCTTGTAAGTTGAAGCCTGATGCGTCAGTAGCATCACATTAGCTCTAAGGAGAACATTCTGTTTCCTTAGACTATATTCCCTATCATATTTATTAGCACCAGAACGCTATGACTGTTTCCCAAAGAATAAGAGAGAAAGATCAAGAACATGAGAAGTGGGGAAAGTAGATTCAGTTAATACTCTGGTTTGTCAGGCGGAACCTGTGGCTCAGTGAGTAGGGTGCCAGCGCCATATGCCGAGCGTGGCAGGTTCGAACCCGGCCCCTGCCAAATTGCAACAAAAAAAATAGCCAGGCGTTGTGGCAGGCACCTATAGTCCCAGCTACTCCTACTCAGGAGGCTGAGGCAAGAGGATCACCTAAGCCCAAGAGCTGGAGGTTGCGTTAAGCTGTGATGCCATGGCCCTCTACCAAAGGTGACAAAATGAGACTCTGTCTCTGAAAACAAAACAAAACAAAACTCCAGCTTGTCAGCAGCATTCGTGAAAGATTTGTTTGTTGAAGAAGTTGAACCTATTATCTTCAACAGGGATTAACTCTGCTAGCTCTGACAGACCAGGGACAATTAGGAGTTTACCGGGATTTAGCTGAAAATAAGGCAGTGTTGTGAGATGGGACGATGATTTAAAGGAAATTACATCAAATGCTTGGAATCAGTTTGTGAGTCTGAACTCATAAACAAATGCAAACTATCATTTGATGATGCCTATTAAAAACTGATACAATGATTCAAGACTATGAAGGGAAAATTGTGAAGAATGAGTGAATTTATATTGCAAAAAAATGTAAAAGTAAAGGAAAGAGGAACAGTTGATGAATAGGGTTAGCTGAGAATATTGTTTAACAGGCATAACCTGTTCATTTATAAAGGAATTTCAATTCTCAAATTCTAATGTAAGAGTCTTAGTACGTTAGGGCCCTTATATCAAAACACCATAAGCTGGGTAGCTCACTAACAATGGAAATTTATTTCTCACAGCTGCGAAAGCTGGGAAGTCCACAATTAGGGCAGATTTGGTGCCTGGCGAGGGCCCCGTTTTTGGCTCATAGATGGTGACTTCTTACCACGTCCTCACATAGCCAAGAAGGTCTCTGGGGTCTCCTTTATGTGTAAAGTCACTAATCCACTTATGAGAGTTCTGACCACATCACCTATTCACCTCCCAAAGGCCCCACCTCCTAATACCATCACCTTGGAGGTTAAGATTTTCAAAAGTTCTGGGGGACCAGAGATATCAAGTCCATTGTGTTGCCATTTCATCAGTAAGAATCACAAACTCCCTAAGAGTTAGGTTTGCGTAATTTTGTTTTTGTCTTTGTTTACGGTTGATATACTTACTTTATAATATTATTTGCCAGTATAATTTAAAGAAAGAGTCAAAGTCTAATTAGGGCAGTAAGCATCAGAAGTTTGCCATCAAAATTTTAAGTGTGACCTTGTAGAGGTCATGAAGGTGACAGACATCTGTCTGCTCTTGTTCCACATCCACATGTTTTACTCAAGATACTACAGAGAAGAGATGTGAAAACATATTGGAAAGTGGCAAGCATCTTTGTTCTTCTAGGTAATAGTGAGTATTGCTTTCTACATACCAGAAATTTTGCTAAGCACTTTAATACATGTTAACCATTTTTTATTTTTTTGAGACAGAGCCTCAAGTTGTCCCCCTGGGTAGAGTGCTGTTGCATCACAGCTCACAGCAACCTCCAACTCTTGGGTGTAAGCTATTCTCTTGCCTCAGCCTCCCAAGTTGCTGGGACTACAGGCCCCCGCCACAATGCCCAGCTATTTTCTGGTTGTAATTGTCATTGCTGTTTGGCAGGCCTGGGCTGGATTTGAACCCACCAGCTTTGGTGTATGTGGCTGGCATCCTAGCCACTGAGCTACAGGCACCAAACCATGTGTTAACCCTTTTCATTTCTTTTTCTTTTTTACGTTTTCTTTTTTTTTTTTTTTTTGAGGCAGAGTCTCACTGTGTCTCCCTGTGTAGAGGGCCGTGGCATCATCATATTCACAACAACCTCAAACTCTTTGGAGTCAAGTGATCCTCATGCCTCAGCTTCCCAAGTAGCTGGGCCCATAGGCATCCACCACAAGCCCAGCTAATTTTTCTATTTTTAGTAGAGACAGGGTCTCACTCTTGCTCAGGCTGGTCTCGAACTCCTGAGCTCAAGAAATCTGCCTGTCTTGGCCTCCCAGAGTGCTAGGATTACAGGTATGAACAACCAAGCCTGCCCTTTTTTTTAAATTTGAGACAGAGTCTCACTTTGTTGCACCTGGTACAGTGCTGTAGTATCATAGCTCACAGCAACCTCAAACTCTTGGGTTCAAGTGATCCTCTTGCCTCAGCCTCCCAAGTAGCTGAGACTACAGGCATCTGCCATGCCTGGCTATTTTTAGAGACAAGGGTCTTTCTCTAGCTCAGGCTGATCTCAAACTTGTGAGTTCAAGGCAATCCACCCATCTCGGCCTCCCAGAGTGCTGGGATTACAGACATGAACCGCCATACTCAGCCTGCTACCCCTTTTTATTATCACAACATCCTACAAAGTAGATAGGATGGTTTTTTCCAATTTAGATAGTATAGGAACCCAAACTTAAGAAAGTGAAGCAACTTACCCACATTTACAAAACTCATTAGTGGAATATCCAGTATTTGAAAATTCCCAGATCCACAGCCAAAGATCTTGCCCACATCATGAATGTTCCCTGAGTAGTGTTAACATTATTCTACCCTCTTTTGGGCTTTAATGTTGAGAATGGAGCACTGAGCCTGATGAGTAGTTGGTATGCATGTTTCTTTCCAGTTATTTAACGCTACTTAAGTTCGTTGGACATTATAATCTGGTTTCTTGATATGTTTTATCCCCAAATAATATTCTCGGCTTATTAAATTATGGCCCTTTAACCTATAGACCAGATAATACATGAGAGTGACAGTAGTCAGAAAAATTATTGAATTTACAAAAGTTGGCTTATCCAATTCTGTTATGATTGAATATACTGAGGAAAGGTTAGGTGCATAGAAAAATTATTTCATGGTTGCAAGATTCAGACAAAACAGACTCCAACAGTGGTCAACTAGCCCCCAGATACAGGCAAGCCGATGTCTTCATGCTGAAAGGATTAAGGGTACAGAGGAATTTGAGCTAAGGTTTCTTTCAATTTCTTAGTGTTCTACTGTGATGTGTGTGTTAAATATTCTGACTGAAGATTACTTGTCTTTCTAGGCTTCTCTTAATTTACCAGGACCTTTGTATAGACTTTTTTGTTTTATGGATAGGACCTTGCTCCGTTGCTCAGGTTGGAGTATAGTGTCTGTCACAGGCACAATCATAGCACACGACAGGACAGGCTTGAACTCCTGGGTTCAAGCTTCCACTTTCAGAGGAGCTGGGAGTAAGGGTGTGTGCCCACCATGCTCAGCCTGGCTTATACAGTCTTGATATCTATTATCATTATAGATATTTTTCAATATTAGCATTTTAAAGGACTAATAATATTTATTATTTTTTTTTGAAACAGAGTCTCAAGCTGTCGCCCTGGGTAGAGTACCATGTATCATAGCTCACAGCAACCTCCAACTCATGGTCAAGCAATCCTCTTGACTCAGTTTTTCTATTTTTTGTAGAGCTGGGGTCTTGCTTTTGCTCAGGCTGGTCTTGAACTCACAAGCTCAAGCAATCCACCTGCCTCGGCCTCCCAGAGTGCTAGGATTACAGGTGTGAGCCACCACACCTGGCCTAAAGGACTAATATTAGTGTTTAACCTCATTAGTGATCAGTGAAATTCAGAAAGAAAAAAATATTTTTTATCCATCATATTCCGTAGAAGAAATTCAGCACTAGTGAGGATTCAGAGCCACCAACTTTGTACATTGTTAATAAAAATGCAAATTGGAATCTTTTTGTAAAATAATCCAGCAAGGGTTAAGATTTCAGCTCTATTTTGGGGACTAGAGTTTGAGGAAATAAAAGCACCAGTGACCAAAAAAAAAAAAAAAAATTGATCCTTAAACAGTGCAGGATTTAGGGGAGCTGACCCCTGTGCAGTCAAAAACCAATATCTAACTTAGACTCCCCCAAAACTTACTACTGACTAGAAGCCTTACTGATACCATAAACCATATATCAATTAATATATATTTTCCATGTAACACATATTATATACCGGATTTGGGGGGGTTTTTTCCTTTTATTTACTTATTTTTTGGTTTCCTGACCAGGAATATATAATGTATTCTTTCAATAAAGTAAGCTAGAAAAAAGAAAATGCTGTTAAGAAAATCATAAAGAAGAGGAAATGTATGTACTATTCATTAAGTGGAAGTGGATCACCACCCAGGTCTTCATCCTCGTTTTCCCACTGAGCAGGCTGAATGCAGAGGGGAAGCAAAGAAAGGGGTTGGTCCTGCTGTCTGGGGGTGGCGGAGGCAGGAGGGGTGCAGGAGGTGGACGGGGAGGCAAGAGAGGCAGGGATGCTTTGTCTAACTTGATAGAAATATCTCTAATTCCTGTCTGGCTTTTTGCTTTTTCTCTTTTCTAAAAATGTTTCCACACAGTACCGATTCTTCTTTATTTTCGGTTCCTGTATCATAAAAGGGCCCAGGTGGTAAGAGAAGTCAAAAGCAGCCTCAGATAATCAGAACCTTCTGCCAGGTGGACTGATGTCGATCTGTTTTCTGGCACTGCCTCTTCTGGGTCTTCTCCCTCAGCATCTGGCGCTCCTCTCCACCGAGTCATCTTCTGATGATTCTCCTGGTGGTGTTGCTATTAACTCTTCATTTTCCCCACGATCCATACCTGGAAACCCTTCACACCTCACTTTTTTTCTTCCATATTCACAAAGTCTGTCATGATTTTCTTGACTGGCTCTGTTGTAATTCCTATGAAGTCATGCACAACATCTGGGGACAGTTTTGTCCAGCAGAAATTTTTGTTTTGGGCCTTCGCAGCTTTTTCTATAAACTCAACAGCATAATTGCGTTCTTTCTATCTGGGTTCTCTTTCACATCCTTGATGATTCATTCAATAAAATACCATGTGTAATGAGCTTTATGAACTTTAGTTCCTTATGACGCTCTAATTAAGAGGCTGAATTAGAGATGTGTTTGGGGCAATCGGATTTCTTTGATGCCTTTGGAGTTGAACTCATGGTGTTCTGGGTGGCCAGAAGCATTGTCCAATATCAAAAGTCAGTCCCTTACTGACAAAGTGCTCGTGACTTCAGAAACAAAGCATTGATGGGACCAATTCAGAAAGAGGGTCCATTATCCAACCTTTTTTTTTTTTTTTT
>NW_003852400.1:46037542-46041528 GCF_000181295.1 Otolemur garnettii | reverse complement strand
GACTGAGCCACAGGCACTGCCCCATTATCCAGCCTTTTTTGTTGCATTCTTAGGAGGAAGCTTGAGTCTTTTGCATTTAATTTTTTTTTTTTTTTGAGACAGGGTCTCACTTTGTCATCCTGAGTCCAGTAGAGTGGTGTGCTGTCACAGCTCACAGCAACCTCAGACCCTTGTGCTAAAGCAATTCTCTTGCCTCAGCCTTTCAAGTAGCTGGGACTACAGGTGCCTGCCACAGTGCCAAGCTATTTTTTAGGGACGGGGTCATGCTCTTGCTCAGGCTGGTCTCAATACCTGTGAGCTCAGGCAATCCATCCACCTTAGCCTCCCAGAGTGCTGGGATTACAGGTGTGAGCCACCACACCTGGCCTGCATTTATTTAATTTTTACAGAAAATGTTTTTACTGATATTGACAAAATCAAAACCTGAATATTTATTATTTGATATTTCTTCCTACATTTGTGAAAACTCGCCCAGCCCATCAGTTTTCATGGAAGCAAGAAACCACCTTCTGTTTTAGAAGCTAAAATGCCAAATGCTTGCTTTCTCCGCCTCCTTTGCAGCTAGGGTACGAGCATATGATTTGGGTTCTGCCAGGCTGTTTCCCTGTGCTGAATTTTGACTCAGGAATTAATAAAAAAGGAAACAAATTCAGTTATGCTTTCTCTGTTTCTGGTGGAGGCCACGTAGCAGCTGCTAAAGTATCTGTTCTACGAGGAACAAGTGGGAGTGGTAACGGTGGTTTAACAGTTGGCCTAGGACTGAGCAACTATAGTTGCTGCTGTCAGCAAGCGGCAGCCTCCCCTCTTAGAGGTGGCAGCAGTGGTTTCCTCCCCGGACAAGCTCGACAGCAGGGTTGGGGCACATTTCCTGGCTGCTGATCTTTCAGTCGCTTTTCCAGCCTGTTTAGCAGATCCACAGGGTCCTTAATATTTCTGTTATACTACACAAACGTATTTACTGTGAAATTCAGTCATGTTAGGCTTCTGTGGTTAAGAAGCCAAGATATATAACTGTAACAACAAATTAAATTGTTAAATTAACACATGATCTGTGTCTCATCAGGTAGAATGGGTGAAATTCAACAAGGTGAATGGAGCTAAAAACCAAAGATACATTATAAGCCTGGCTGGTCTGAAAAATTTAGCTGGATAGACTTTAAGTATTTAATCAAGCAGAAAATAATTTAGGTAAAAACCAAATAATAAATTAACATGCCTGAATATCCTGGCTAAAAGTATTTATTCTAACTTCATAAGACAAACAGCATATAAAATATACTGAATATATATACATATATACATATATTGGAGACAGAGTCTCACTCTGTCACCCTGGGTAAAGTGCCATGGTATCATAGCTCAAAGTATTTCAAATACTTAGGCTTAAGTGATCCTCTTGACTCAGTCTCCTCAGCAACTGGGACTACAGGTGTCCCCCATAATGTCCAGCTAGTTTTTCCATTTTTATTGTTTGTTTGTTTGTTTTACTAGTGACAGGGTCTCACTCTTGCTCAAGCTGGTCCCAAACTCATGAATTCCAGTGATTCACTAGCCTCAGCCTCCCAGAATGCTAGGATTACAGGCATGAGCCATTGTGCCCAGCCTATACTGAAAATCTTGTAGAATATTTTTCAACTTTAGAGAACAACCTTTTGTAGGGTTTCAATAGGCATTACATTAAAAGAAAGAAATTTATCAATATGGTTAATAAATATGAAAACTGGGACTATAATCATAATTTAAAAAATTTTTCTTTATTTCTTAAGGTATTTAACATGTGCTTTCTATTGTGAATACCTAAAAATGTCAAATGTTTAGTATTTTTCAAATATATTTAAACATGGAATGTTATACTTAGTGAGAAATTAACAAGCAAATAGTCCCCTGAACAATCTGGCAAATATTAGTGTAGGTCAATTGTGATCTAACATTTTTATGCAATTTAATGTATTAGGATAATTTTGGTCACAGGTGACAAAAAGCATAACTCAACATGGCTCATATAATAGAGTTTGAACAATAGTGAAGACTCAAGGATAGTGTGAGGTAGAGGTTTGGTGATGGTGCAGAATAAATGCTTCTTGTTCTCTGTTACTCCAGCCCACCAGACTCTTAAGGAGCCATAGGAGTGTTTGTGCCCTCCCCCCAAAATTCAGATTCTGAAACCCAGTCTCCAATGTGATGATATTTGGAAATGGAGCCTAGGAGGAGGTGATGAGGCCATGATGGCAGAGCCCTCATGAGTGGGATTCGTCCCTTTGTGAAAGAAACCCCAGAAACTCCATTCATAAGTGCAAGTGGTATATCAGTCACACAATCAGGCAATACGTGGACTGCCTGTATGGGTATCTAAATATTTTATATTACAGATATATTAATATTTTTATTTCATTTTATTTATTTATTTATTTTTAGAGACAGAGTCTCACTTGGTTGCCCTTAGTAGAGTGCTGTGGCATCACAGCTCACAGCAACCTCCAGCTCTTGGGCTTAGGCAATTCTCTTGCCTCAGCCTCTGGGGGAGCTGTGACTACAGGCACCCCATATGACGCCTGGCTATTTTTTTGTTGTTGCAGTTTGGCCTGGGCCGGTTCTAGCTGCCACTCTCGGTATATAAGGCTGGTACCCTACCCACTGAGCCACAGGCACTGCCTATATTTTTATAATTTTAAGCACTATTTTAAAACAAGGAGATGATTTATCTTATCATCTTAAATTTGGCTAAATTTGTCTCTTAACTAAAATGTATTAAAGTCTGTCCTGGATGTAACTTGCTTGTTGGGCTCCTACATAGAGGAATTTAAAAGCCCCCTGCATTTCAGAATGAGCCTAACATACGATTCTACTCATATGCTACAGTCTACAATTGCCGACCAGATCCTCACAGAGATAGCTGAAGAATACTATGGAGACCCAGCAACTCCCATGTTTCCGTCAGCTCCTACTAGTGTCTTCATCTTTCCTCTGTGTCCAACACATTTCATATTACTTATATTACTGTTTTTAAATGTCCCTTAGCTACAGAGCTAATGTGCTTATGTCTGTAAGGAGTCTCATGTGAACCTGTAAATAATTAAAGATGCATTAGTTCCCTGCAGAGCCATCATGATTTCCTGAACGAGCCAAAATACCTAGAGACCTAATCATACAATTTCCTTAAGAAATAGCCTAGCTTTGAGGAAGAAGTCCTATCACTCAGCAATGTGTATTATAATTACTAACAGCAGTATGCCTAGCACTATATAATATTCAATTTACAGAATGAAAGGTAATGTAATTCAATAGAAAACCAGCTGTCTCCTTTTTCTGTGAGACAGAATCTCAAGCCATTGCCCAGGGTAGGGTGCCATTGACATCATAGCTCACAACAACCTCCAACTCTTGGACTCAAGCGATCTTCTTGCCTCAGTTTTTCTATTTTTAGTAGAGATAGGGTCTCACTTTTTGCTTAGGCTGGTCTCAACCTCATGAGCTCAAGCAATCCACCCATCTCAGCCTTCCCAGAGTGGCAAAAAATAGCTGGTTTTAAGGAGTGAAAGGCCGTATCAACTATCGGAAGTATCTTTAGGGTGTAGCCTTTATATTACGGTTTCACAGGATTTGTGTTTTAATTAATATCCTGTTCAGCTTGCTATAACTTTCATTGAGCTTTTCTAGAACAACAACAACAAAACATCGAAATTCATCTTTGATTAAAAGCCAAAAGCAAACTGCCAAAGAACGAGACCAATTTTGGAGAAAGGGCTTAGCGCCTGTGGTTCAAGTGGCTAAGGTGCCAGCCACATACACCTGAGCTGCCGGGTTTGAATCCAGCCTGGGCCCGCCAAACAACAATGATGGCTGCAACCAAAAAATAGCCAGGCATTGTGGTTGGTGCCTGTAGTCCCAGCTGCTTGGGAGGCTGAGGCAGGAGACTCGCTTGAGCCCAGGAGGTTGCCATGAGCTGTGATGCCACAGCACTCTACCCAGGGTGATAGCTTGAGGCT
>NW_003852400.1:46030248-46037514 GCF_000181295.1 Otolemur garnettii | reverse complement strand
AAAAAAAAAAAAAAAAATCCTTTGGTGTGGCTTGGAGCCTGTGGCTCAAACAGCTAAGGCGCTAGCCACCTACACCTGAGCTGGTGAGTTTGAATGTAGCCTGGGCCCGCCAAACAACGACAGCTGCAACCAAAAAATAGCCAGGTGTTGTGGTGGGCACCTGTAATCCCAGCTACTTGGGAGGTGGAGGCAGGAGACTCGCTTAAGCCCAGGATTTGGAGGTTGCTGTGAGCTGTAACACCCCAGCACTACCCAAGGTGACAGCTTGAGGTTCTGCCTCAAAAAAAAAAAAATTTTTTTTTGAAGAAAGGAATCTATCAGAAATAACATTCTAAGAGGATAATGAATACTCAGACAAGTAAAGAACCAGATATCATACAAAAATCCTATGAAATATACCAAGAAGAAAAATGTTAATCTTTTTTAAGAGGAAGAGCTTAACATGCTAGAAGACACAGTTAGCAGTTTGGAGGTCTAACATTGCTAATCCCAGGGGAGGAAAATAACCAAGTAAGATTCCAAAGAATCACTTAAACTGTAGAAAATGAAGCTTTAAATATTTTCACAAAGAACTGGGCTGCTCAAGCTCAAAGACTTAGAAATTATATTATTGGCATTTAATTTATATCAGAAGAACTTAAAAATTACATTTCATTGTTATACTTATTAATTTTATTATAAAAACAATAAAAGCAGTAGTATTTAGATATAAATAACTCATTGGGTTTAAAATAAGTAATAAGTGTCTCCCTCTCTGTCCCCTACAGTCTTATTACCCAGAGGTAGCTACTGTTAATACTTTCTTATTTATCATTTTATGTTATATTTTGTTTTTTAAAAGTATACTGTAGGCCTGGCCCACATGCCCTGGCTCACCCCTGTAATCCTGGCATTTGGGGAAGCCCAGGATCACCTGTGTTCAGCTGTTTGAGACCGGCCTGAGCAAGATCTAGACCCCCTCTCTAAAAGTAACTGGGCATCGTGGCAGGTACTAGTCCCAGCTACTCAGGAGGCTGAGTCAAGAGGATCATTTGAGCCCATGAGTTAGAGGTTGTTGTGAGCTATGAGACCACAACACTCTACCAAGGATGACAAAGTGAGACTCTGTCTCAAAAAAAATAAAATAAAAGTATACTGTCCTAGCATGCATGCTATTTATTCATAAACCTTGCATTTATCGTTTGGTAATATGTCAATGTATCTCTGCCCCATGCTATCAGTGACTTCGTCCCACGCGCATGTACAGATGCACCATTACTTATTAGCCTGTAACTTGTTAGCCATTTACATTATTTCCAATTTGCCTTGCAAACAACACTGTGATGAATATCCTTTTGCATATATAAAACATATATATACATCCCTTTGCATAATATATTTTTATATTACTGCAAATGCATCATAGTTGTTGATCTGTCAAAGAGAATATACCCTTGCTGGTTTTAATAAATAATGCTAAATTGTACGCCAAAAATATTTTATCAATGCACACATTCTCCAAGGGTATGTGAGTATAACCCTTTTTCTCAGGATGTCACAATACTGAATTTTATACTAATTTTTCTTATTAGTTGAGAAATAGTAGCTCAATGATATTTGGATTTGAGCATCTTCTTACATCTTCACTGGCAATTTGTTTCTCTTTATCTGTTGTTTCTCTTTTTCTGCGTAGTACTTGTCCATATTATCTACCCTTTTGAACAAATTTTTCATTGTTTTCTTAATAATTTTTAAGTTTAAAAGATGACTTTTTTAGGCTGGGTGTGGTGGCTCATGCCTGTAATACTAGCACTCTGGGATGCCGAAGCAGGTGGATTGCTTGAGCTTATGAGTTCAAGACCACCCTGAGCAAAAAAGCAAGACCAGGGCGGCGCCTGTGGCTCAGTGAGTAGGGCTCTGGCCCCATATGCCGAGGGTGGTGAGCAAGAACCCAGCCCTGGACAAACTGCAACAAAAAATAACAAGGCATTGTAGTGGGTGCCTTGCCCAGCTACTCAGGAGGCTGAAGCAAGAGAATCACCTAAGCCCAAGAGCTGGAGGTTGCTGTGAGCTGTGACGTAAAGGCACGCTGCGTCAAAATAAAAAAAGATGAACTTTTTAATCTGCTGCATATGATTCTAATAATTTTTCCTTCACATGTCTTTTAAGAATTATTTGTGAAATTTCTTGCTATTTAAAGTTTTGCGGGGTTTTTTGTTTGTTTGTTTTTGTTTTTTTGAGACAGAGCCTCAAGCTGTTGCCCTGGTAGAGCGCTGAGGCATCACAACTCAAAGCAACCTCCAACTCCTGGGCTTGAGTGATTCTCTTGCTCAGTCTCCCAAGTTGCTGGGCTGCAGGTGCCCAACACAACGCCCGGCTATTTTTGTTTGTAGCTGTCATTCCTGTTTGGAAGGCCTGGGCTGGATTCGAACCCACCAACTCTGGTGTATGTGGCTGGCATCTTAGCCCCTTGAGCTACAGCTGTCAGGCCAGCTATTTAAAGTTTTAAAAAATATTTTACGTAAATAAATCTTTATTCTTTGCCATCAATACTTCTAAGATTAGAATCTTCCAGATCTCCTAGAAGATCACTTCTAGGAAATTATCTTCAGAGATATTTTACTTTCCCCCACTGGTCTGTGAGGCAGAAACTAAAGCTGGCAGTTCCTTGAAGGCAAATGGGACTCTCTCTTAGTCATTACCATTGTTATTTTCAGACTGTAAAACAAGTTCTCTTCTTTAAGTCTTACCTCAGGGCAACCACTCTGGCCCTCAGACTCTGGGGCTCAAGCGAATCTCTTGCCTCAGCCTCCCAAGTAGGCACTCGCCACAACGCCCAGCTATTTTTGTTGTTGTTGTTGCAGTTGTCGTTGTTTAGCTTGCCTGGGCCAGGTTCAAAACCGCCAGCCTCAGTGTATGTGGTATCATTCTTCTAGGCTTTCTAGACGCTTTTCTTTCCTTCCCTTCCCTTCCTTCCCTTCCCCAGAGTCTCACTTTGTTACCCTCAGTAGAGTGCTGTGACATCACAGCTCACAGCAACCTCAAACTCTTGGGTTTAAGTGATTCTCTTGCCTCAGCTTCCCAAGTAGCTGGGACTACAAGCACCTGCCACAGTGCTCGGCTATTTTTTGATTTGGAGTTGTCATTTTTGTTTGGCAGGCCTGGGCTGGATTCAAACCCATCAGCCTCGGTGCATGTGGCTGGCACTGTAACCACTGTGCTACAGGCGCCAAGCCACCATGTTAAAAATCTTAAAGAGGGGATAGAAGAGCCAAATAAAAGTAAATAGAATGGCTGGTGTTATTGCTAACACCCAATCAGGCTAATAAACAGACCAAAAGAAAAATATTTACAAATGGAACTGTTTTGATCATGCTAGGTGTTACAGAAAGCCATCTGGTGTCTTTCTAGGAAAGATAGATTCTGATTAAGACAAGGAAAAAAGAAGGAATGTTCAGTGGAGACAGATATCACACAAGAGGGTGGATGCTTTCATCATTTAAGACTGCAGTGAGAGGTCGCCATGTGAGGCTTGATGGTATTTGTTGATGACAAAAATTCTTTGCTTGGCCAACTACAGTTAGACTTCTGAGTCTTTGACTAGTTCCATCTATGCACTCCCTATAAAATCTGGCTTTAGCAAAGAACCCAGCTGAGTCAGTTTAGCAAGAATCTCTATATCCTTGCTCAATATCCGCACATCCACTGTATCTGATCAGATTGCTAATCCTCCACATGCCTCAGGTTATGTCTGATCACCCTGGCTTGTTCTCAGCAAGAATCCTGTTAGGTCCATTTAACCAGAACCCCCCTTACCCTTGATGTTTCTTTTTAGTAATTTTCCACCCACTCACCCCACACTGCTCCTTGGCTATAAATTCCCACTTACCCATCCTGTATTCAGAGGTTAATCCAATCTCTCTCCATCATTGCAAGACCTCACTGTAGTGGTTCTTATTATGCCTATGAAGATGGTCCTGAATAATTAAGTCTTCCTTACTGGGTTTCTTTTATTTTTTATTTATTTTTTTATTTTTGTTATTATTATTATTATTTTTTGTAGAGACAGAGTTTTATTTTATCCCGTCGGCAGAGTGCTGTGACGTCACACAGCTCACAGCAACTTCCAACTCCTGAGTTTAGGTGATTCCTTGTCTCAGCCTCCGGAGCAGCTGGGACTACAGGCACCCACCAGAATGCCCGGCTATTTTTTGTTGCAGTTTGGCCAGGGCTGGGTTTGAACCCACCACCCTCATTATATGGGGTCGGCGCCCAGCCCACTGAGCCACAGGCACCGCCCACCTCAGTGGGTTTTAACAGGTACCACTGAATGCTCTTTTTTCTTTAACAGTTATGGTGTTATGACTAGGAAAGGATAAGATTCAGCCCTGGACCTCAGCGCCTCTCACTCAGGATCCTGCGTGCACACCTTTGAAGCTTTTCTCACTATTCCTGACTAATTGATTGGGGAACCATTGGAGAGTCAGATTCCTGAGCCATTGCTTTCTGGACAAAGTCCATTGAGTTGGTAAGAAAACATTCTTATTCCTGACGTTTGAGTATACTCTTTGAGCTGAGTTAAAGTTTCAGGCTCCTTTTGAAATGTACCCCTGGAATGGAAGGTTTTCTTCCAGGCTTTTTGATATGAGTGGGGTTATTCTCTGCCTTCCTGAAGCAGAAGTCTCTTCTTCCTGGCTTTCTGTAAAACCTCTCTATTCTTGCTCTTCTGTTGGAGGCTGTTTATCCCCTGGGAACATCTCTGTTGCCTAAAACTTCTCTTCTGGAGCCCCTGCTGAGTGTTGCTCAACTCTGTCCCCCCTGACAAAGCCTTTGCCTTCCCACTGTGAGCCCTCCCATTCACTTAAACGTTCGTTCTCTTGTGCTCCATTGGGAGCTCTCAGGGGACTCAGGGACCTCTCAAAAGCAAGCACGTGAGGCCGAAAACAGAAAAACAAAGAAATTGTTTATAACTTGGCAAATAAAAAAAATGTTAAAAGCCTTCATTGTTGAAAAGCTTTAGCCTTTATTGAACACATAAAATCAAACTTGTCTTATTTTCATCAGAAACACAATTTGGATAAAGATATAAAGCAGAGATAAACCAGTAAATTTATAGTAATCTGTTTTACTTCCTGAAGACTAAAATTTAAAAGAAAATAGCCATTAGATCTGGTGATCTACATATAGGAACATCTTCTACATGTTTGTCTATGTGTGTACGTATGTATCTACGTTTATATGCTAAGCATATATGATATTTTTCTGACTCCAGTGGTATTACCAAGTTAAAATACCCACATTGGCTTAGGGATAAAGGAACACTCAAATAAATTACTTATAAAATTCTCAGAAAAATAGGACCTGATCCTAATTTTTTTTTTTTAATTTCTTGTGATCTGGAATAATCTTTGGTAAATAAAAGCTAGTTTAAAAATTATTGGTAAAATAAAAATAGAAATGTGTTCAGAATTGCTCACATACAGTTATTTCACCTGGCTTTGCTGGTGAGACAAGTTTGTGTCATCTCTGTTAGACATTTAGGGCTCTAAAACATAAGTTGAGCCTAAAAGCAGAATGCCTAGTAAAAATGAATTTCTTAATTGCCTGATTGTCATCTGTAAACATGAAAAAAAAAGATGTTGTAGAAGGTTACAAAAACCTTATCTTTTGTGGTCAAAACTGACAGAGGTTAGGTGGATTTATTGATAAAAGTTTTTTTAAGAAATGTAATATGGCCTATTAAAATTTAGGCCAGGCATGGTGGCTAATATCTGTACTCTTGGAGGTGAGAGCATTGCTTGAGGGCAGGAGTTTGAGACCAGCCCAAGCAAGAGTAAGACCTCATCGCTACTAAAAACAGAAAAATTAGCAGGCCAGGGACCTCCTCCTCTCCTAACTGACAAAGTAAGTACTCTGCCTTGGTGCTGTCTCAAGTGATTGTCCCACCTGGGAAGAAGGACAGGGTTGGCCCTGTGTCAATGCTGCCACACCTTCATCCTATCCTGAGCAACCAATTGCCAGCCTGGGGCAGCCTAGGCACAACTGTCCATCGAAGTGGTTCTGTATAGGGCCAAGCACGGTGTCTTATGCCTGTAATCCTAGTGCTCTGGGAGACCAACGCAGTGGATTGCCCTGAGCTCACAGGTTCCAGGCCAGCCTGAGCAACATTGAGACCTCATCTCTAAAAACAGCCAGGTGTTGTGCAGACATCTGTAGTCCCAGCTACTTGGGAGGCTGAGGCAAGAGAATCATATTAGCCCAAGAGTTGAGGTTGCTGTGCTGTGACGCCACAATACTCTTCCCAGGGTGATAAAGTGAGCCTTTGTCTCAAAAAAAAAAAAGATAATTTCTTGAGCTTCATTTTGTCTTTTATTAGGTTTTCAATTATTCATGAAAAATGAGTCTTTTCAATACTCAAAAACCAATGTTTTTGTTCACAACTATGTAACCCCTTCTGTATTTGCCATTAAAATCTTTCATTGTCATTTTAATTAAATAGATAGCTCAGATCAGATTTAATTAAATGTTTCAAATCTTTTCACATTTTTGACAAACTTCTCAAAATCAAATTCTTAATTAAGTCTTTTTGATCTTGGATTAACTTTGGCAATTTCCAGATTGGGTCCCTGGAAAGCCACAAAGGATGTGTCTCTCACTGTCCAATCTCTGAGAGGGCTTAAACTAATTACGCCTATTTGATATGTTAAATTATATGTAGCCATCGTTAAATATTAGGTTATGTTAAGCATTCTTTAAATTATATTCATGGGCATATTATTGACAAAAGATGTTACAAAAATTGTGTGAAATTCCTAAAAATCTGTTCTTACCATAGTCATAATTTTGCTTACTATTAAAATCTTCAATGCTACACAAACCAAATTCTCTTGTCAATTTCATTATTATCATAATGAATGCTTATTAGATTTTAAATTATGACTATTTTAATTCATTGTCATTCATAGACAAATTAGTGTTTCTTTTAATTCTTCTGTAAAAGCATTTGAAATCATCCACAAACTAAAAGTGCTTCTTCAAGGAGATTCATATACTCTGGAATATAAGTTTCTGTCAAGTTTACAATCATACCATTGGACTGAGTAAGAATTTCCAAAAATCTAACAAACTTATAAGCTCTTGAAAACGTTAGCCCAAGATCAAGTAGGATGAGAATTAATTACATGGGACTGAATGAATTGATTGGTACAATTCTTTAATGGATCTTTGTTTAAAACATTGCTGGTCCTTTAAACGCTTTTTTTGTTAATTATGTCATATACACATAGA
>NW_003852400.1:46028280-46029729 GCF_000181295.1 Otolemur garnettii | reverse complement strand
CCTCCGGAATTCATTAGCCTTTTGTGACTTCCTTTAATGGCAGCATAGCTATTTACTTAAATTCAATAAAATTTTGTTCTCTCTTGGTCATGTTACCAAGGTTTTGACTGGAACATCGTATTTTCAGATATGACCAGAGGGGCTTGAAAAACTAACATGGACTTTATGAACCAATAGAAAACTCACCTTGGAAAAACCAGCTGGAGAGTTCCCAGCCATATAGGACAGGAAGAAATGTCACTTCCTGATGGGCCCTGAGATCTCAGGATATTTTGGGGGCTTATAACACCAAAATTAATGTGTTACAGATGCACCCTGATGTTCAAGTCCTTGGCTTGGCTTCCTAGCCTAGCCTCAAGAGGCTTTTAAAAATTTAATCTGAGACTTCTTTTTTTTTTTGAGGCAGAGTCTAACTTTGTCACCCTTGGTAGAGTGCTGTGGCATCATAGCTCACAGCAACCTCAAACTCTTGTGATTCTCTTGCCTCATCCTCCCAAGTAGCTGCTCCTACTCTACAGGTGCCCACCACAATGCCCAGCTATTTTTGATAGACAGGTCTCACTCTGACTCAGGCTGGTCTTGAACTCAGAGTTCAAGCAATCGACCTACCTCAGCCTCCCAGAGTGTTAGGATTATAGGCATGAGCCACCACCGGCCTTAATCTGAAACTTCTTATCCAATGAAAGTGAAACAGAAATTAAAAAGAGCCTGTGCGGTCAATCACTGTCATTGCTGCCCTTACGTAATGATCAGGTCAAATTAATGAGACTAAACTTACACAGTAAACAGATCAGTTTAATTTTGATTATCTTTGGTAGAAATGAGGAGGGGGTAACTATAGAGGGAAAAGAAATATTTGAGAAGAAAATCATAGTGTGTCCAATATTAGCTCCTAGGCCTGTTTGTTTTATCTGAGGTTTTATTATCTACATGCAATTTGGACTGATCCTGAATCTTTCTAGTTTCCTCCAATTTTTGGCTACAATTCTGAAAACTAATATTTCCAATTTTTCCTGCCCTTAGTCATACAATCACTAAAATTAAAACTGTTCTTTTCCTGAAGTCCTTTAAACTGCAGTTGGACAACTTGATATAAACTTCAAAAAAAAAATCACTATAGCAGCTTATATATGGTCAACTTTCCTGACATTTAAACTACAAAAAGGAAAAAAATCTCAGATTCTCACTGCCTGTTATCACTCCAATTTAAAATGTTTCAAGCCCCAAATCTAGAAATCTTATTGACTAGCTGCCTTCTGAACTCATAAACTGAGTTTATAGTTTGTTCCAACTATCAACCTTTTCTTTCTTTCTTTTTTTTTTAGAGACAAAGTCTTACTTTGTCACCCTTGGTAGAGTGCCATGGTGTCACAGCTCACAGCAACCTCCAACTCCCGGGCTTAGGAGATTCTCTTGCCTCAGCCTCCCAAGTAGCTGAGACTACAGGCA